>NC_041390.1:535194695-535370127 GCF_002162155.2 Triticum dicoccoides | reverse complement strand
TAGGGAACCCGATGATCTTCTTATGAAGACACTACCACCTTCTGAAGCTGCAAATGGAGCGTTTGCATTCTTTTTGCTGAAAGGAACAAGTTTCGACCTCAACAAAATGGTTTTGTTGCATAGCTACCCTACCTTCTAAGCTATGCCCTCCGGAAGCTTCTTACTGCAGGAATAACTTCTGTGCAACATCAAAGACAAAGCATGGACTTTCGTTGAGACTCCACATGTGTATAACACAAAGGTTTAGCATGCTTAATGACGTTGTTGTTATAACTCCCGATGAAGTCTCTTGTGGTGCAGAAAGTAAATCACAACAGCGCAATGTCATTAAGCACCTATATATGGTTTCTGATTGATACTAACAATTTTTACTCATGTGTACCTATGTGCGCTAGTAATCAGTAGATATATGTGCTTTCTGTGAGATTCAGAAGCTAGGATAGCTCGGTTGCTAAATTCACAAGATAAGTGAGGTTCAGCGCTCACCGCTCAGTGCCCCATTCTATAGCAGAGCATAAGCCAACACAAATGCATGGCAACTTTGAGGAATTGGTGGCTAAACTATCCAATCAAACTCAAAATACAAACACATAGACAAAGAACAAAGCAAGATTCTACTTATCCTTGTGTAGCCTCCATTCCCAAATATACCAGTTAGAGCCCCACGGCCCTCGCGTCGCTCCCGCAGGGGCGACTCGGGCGGCGTAACCCTAGCCCGCCGCCGGCCCTCTCCCCCACCTCTCCTCTCCCTCGTCGCCACCGGAGGTGGCCGCCGGCTCGCCGTCGGGCCGTCGGTGAAGGTGGCGGTGAGGATCTGGCCGCCCGGTTCTTCCTCGGGGGGCTTTGGATCCGTGGCGGCGGCCTCGGCTGGTGGATCGACGCCGGGTCTGGTGACCGGTGCTTGTTGGTGCTGGCTGTTCTTCCTCGGCCGCGGGGGCGGCGAGGCGGCGGCAGGTGGCGGCTGTGGTGCGGGCGTCTCGGCGGCGCCCGATCCAGATCTGAAGGCCTCCGTCTACTTCAATCAGGGCTGCCTCCGATGGTCCTGCTTTGGGCGGCCTTTGTCGCCGGAGTTGTACCTGTTTGGCGGCTGGAGGTGGGAGGTGGCTCCGGAGAAATCCGAGGCCAGCAGTGCTGGCCACGACGACGGCGATGCCCGAGGGCGTCGTACCCTTCTTGTAGGCGCCATCCAGGTTGCCTCCTTCCCCTCTTCCTTCCACCCAGCTCGTATGCCGAGCGAAAGCCCAAATCCTTACCGGATCGAGCGACAGCGGCGCTCCGGGTGTCGTCATCCTCTTGAGGGTGTCATTCGTGGTGAGCTTGGGGTGGATGTGATGCTTTGGTTGCTTGGCGGCGGTTGGTGGCGTGGTCGGAGTTCGTCTGGTGGCGGTGTGTTGGCGCTCTGCCGCCTATGTGCTCAGCCTCGGAGTCCTTCTTCCACGGTGCTTGGTCTTCAGCAGCCCTGCCGGACTCGGCGGAGCGGTGCTTCATCCTACTCATTGATGGCGGCGTATCTCGGCGGCATGGCGCAGTGGAGATTCGGCGTCCGATGTGTGGCGATGGACTCACGCAGGAGGACGAAGCTGTCTGGTGTCGTGGTGACGTCGATGGCTGAGTGGCCAGACAAGGTAGAAGCCTCAATATTTGCTCTGAAGACGGGCCTGTGGAAGATAGCGGCGACGACACACGAGTGCGTCGGACCGGTTTGTACCCCAGACCCGATATGTGGTTCGGTTGGGGCTTCCGGCTTTTGATGTTAGGCTTAGGTGAGTGGTCTGGGTAGTGGCCCAGCTAGCACCCCTTCATCATTTTGATGTTAGGCTTAGATGAGTGGTCTGGGTAGTGGCCCAGCTAGCACGCCTTCATCATTTGGATAGGAGTAGCGGCATATGTTGCGAAGATGGCGGATTCAGGCATATTGTTGTAATACTTTGTAAGGTCATCGAGAATAATCAATAAAGTAGATGCATGCATCTCCCAAATGCAGAGGCCGGGGGTCATCTTCCTTTTCTAAAAAACACTTATCCTTGTGTAAACTTTCACTTAAGCTATGTAACCTAGACTGGCTCAAACACTAAAAAACATGGTAGATCCAAAACCGAAGATAACTGGCTTATTCAACAACTCGGTAATATAATAGGGCAGGTCAGAAACATCTAGCAATGGATACTGCACCCCAGAAATCACAAGCAGAGTTACCTAGCATTTGTTATCTTTTTTTAGAAAAGGAGGATATATCCCCGGCCTCTGCATCTGGACGATGCATGCATCCATATTATTAATTATTCACAAAGACCATACAACATAATACATCAATAAGCCTGAAACCACCATCTTGACAACACCGTTGCTACTCCTATCCACTTGATGAAAGCGTGCCGAATGTCCGGGCCTAATACCAAACAAACATTGCATCAAAGAGGGCAGGTCAGAAACATCTAGCACTGGATACTGCACCCCAGAAATCACAAGCAAAGTTACCTAGCATTTGTTATCTTTTTTTAGAAAAAGGAGGATATACCCCCGGTCTCTGCATCTGGACGATGCATGCAGCCATATTATTAATTATTCACAAAGACCATACAAGGTGATACATCAATAAGCCTGAAGCCACCATCTTGACAACACTGTTGCTACTCCTATCCACTTGATGAAGGCGTGCTGAATGTCCGGGCCTAATACCAAACAAACATTGCATCAAAGCCTAACATCTAAAGCCGGGTGTCCCATTCAAGACACTACCTGGATTGGGTCCCACACCGATCTGGCACACTCCCCGTGAGCACCGCACGCTGCAAGGGCCGTCACCTCCATCATCCCTCGGTCCATCCTCAGAGCAGAATTAAAGCACCGACCTTGCCAAGCCTATCTGCCATCAACGCCACCATGACGCCAGACAACTTCTTTCTCCTGCACGAGTTCATCTCCGCGCATCAGACGCCGAGTCTCCACAGCGCCACGCCGCCGAGATCCGCCACCATCAATGTGTAAGATGAAGCACCGCTCCACCAAAGTCGTCGTCATCTAGTCCCTCGAGCCCGTGTGCACCTTCAAGAATGACGCCCCCAGGGGGGAAACGACACCAGAGAGCCGCCGTCATCCGATCTACTGATCTAGGGTTTTCCCCGGAGGTAGCAGAGAGTGGCCTTGAACTTCTCCACAGCGATGCCTTCAGGAAGGGAACGGCGCAGACAGCGTCGCCATCGCCGGCCTTGGCAATAGCCAAAAGCAGGTTTTCACCCAGATTTGATCGAAGACCTTCATCTCTCGTGCATGGGTTGCCGCCATCCTTGCCGGGATCTGGATGATTCCACTGCCAAATCTCAGTAAGGAGAAGCCCCCCACTGAGACCCGCCGGCCGAGCAGGGGAGGCCGAGACCGTGCCCACATACCAGATCCGCGATGGATCTGTGCCCGCGCCGCCGCCCCGAAGTCAGCTCCGCGGGCAGTCGCCACTGCCTGCCGAGGCCCGCCGCCGCACGCCCCGCGCCCCGCCACCGCTCGTCGAGGCCTGCCACCTCGCGCCAAACCGCGAGCGCCGTAGGACACCGCCGCCTACCGCCTAGATCCGCCGCCCGCGGAGAAAGGGGAGCCGGGTTTGGCCCTAGCACCAGCACCACAACATCCTTACCAGCCCATGGTTGATAGGTATGATCCCCCAATTTGCGTGTCACCTCATTAGCCTGATCCGCCGAAGCAAATTTTTCTTTGGTCAGCACAACCAGTGCAGCCTGCAGCTGCTGCGCGTTGCTGCCAATGAACTTGATGAACTCAAATTCATGGACATAGACCTTCTTGACGTGTGACTTGATGCAGTTAACAGGACGGACCTCCCTCCAGAACTTGACAAGGTGCCGTCCAGTGGGTCCATCGGCTGGAGAAGACTGGAAAATTAACAATACAATACAGATGGAGAACACAGGAGAAGAGCCAACTGGTCTTCTGTTGCTAATTAACGACGACTGAACAAATAAGTGTGGAATATATACTGGGTGTCACCTTTGTTGAGTATATGTGTTATGTGCATATTATGTATTGGACTCGTATTCTAGTTCCTTGTATAGTTGAGGTCCGTGATCCATCTTTATACATCATATATACGTGTCTATGCACGAGAGCAATACATCATGCAATCATAATCTCATGGTATCAGCAGGGCCGGTCCTAAGATTTTGGGGGCCCGGGGCGAAACTACGATCCCGGGGCCCTTCGGGGCCCTTAGTATAAATGCCTAATTAATAATCATCATATGTACATATAATTTGTATCAAAGAAAATAATTAAGTGCATCCAAAATGATTGTGCATATCACATAATGTATTACATATTACCTTCAAAATTTTCTACTAACATTCTGAGATGCAAAATCACTAACGATAGTATCAATATCAATTTCATCAAGCAATTTTTTCTCGATGCATAAAGTTGCCAAGCCATTTAACCTCTCTTGCGACATTGTAGATCTCAAGTAGTTCTTCAACAATTTCAACTTCGAAAAACTTCTTTCAGCTGATGCCACAGTAACAGGCATAGTAAAGAAAATCCGGTATGCAATAGCAATATTTGGATAACAATCTGCTTCCCTCACAAACTCAAAAATCTCCATAGCAGACATTGTTCTATCGGGCAAAGTTGACTGCATAACAATTAACTCAGAAATCAGATCATTTAAATCAACATCAGATGAACCACCCGAAGAGAAAGCACTTGCAAATTTTGTGCAACTATCTTTAAGTTCAGAACGGTCCAATGACTTCAAGGCCGTTGAACTCATTAAAAATCCAAATATATTTTTGAATGACTCAAGTTCGTCAAACCTAATTTTCAGTGAGGTGGCCGCCTTATCAACCATAATCAAGAAATAATTGACTTTAAAATCCTTCTCAGCTTCCAATATCGCTTCATCACTGTCATCTTCATCAAATTGTTTCTTCCTAGAAACACGGCGCTTTACTGGAAATGATGGTTCTACACCCATTTCAGTTGCAATTTCTTTGGCAATGATCACACTAGAATCAAACCCTTCATCTCTATAAGTGTCAAAATAAGTCCTCATACCATCTATTTGCTTTAAGGCAGTCTCAATGCACATGGACGGTGATTGCAGCTTCCTGCTTACCGAATCTAAGCAAATAGAATGTCATGCCAAATGACCATGCCAAGTATGAACTCATAGCTGCCAAGCACATCAAACAAATTTTTAGCATCACTCCTATCCTTTGGTTCGGTACCACTATCTTCACTTAACTCAAGTAAAGTTGATCTTATGTTAGGAGCTTGAAATCTGATTGCTTTAACACTTCTGATACGACTCTCCCAACGAGTATTGCTCAAAGATTTCACAGTCAAATCTGTCACATGGCTAAGAAAAACTTTCCATCTTTTTGTAGAACCACTGAATAATACATATATTCGTTGCACAATTCCGAAAAAAGAAACGGCTCTACCACAAGATTTAGCCATATCACAAAGGGTAAGATTAAGACTGTGGCAAGAACATGGCATATACAAAGCTCTTGGATTTACCTCAAGCAACCGACTTTGCACCCCCTTGTATTTTCCTTTCATGTTGGATCCATTGTCATAACCTTGGCCCCTAATATCATCAATATTAAGATCAAAGGACTTCATAGAATCAACCAGTACCTTGAAAATTCCCAAACCAGATGTGTCCTCCACTACCAAAAAAGCAAGGAAGTACTCCATAATTTGTATTTTTCCATCAGACATATGAACACATCGAACCAACAAACTCATTTGTTCTTGATGACTCACATCCGGGGTACAATCTAGGATAACCGAGAAATATTTGGCCACTTTGACAATCTTGAGAATAGAATTTGTAATGTCACCAGCCATAAGAGAAATCAACTCGTTTTGAATTTTATGGCTAAGATAATGGTGATGGATCTCTTTGTTTTGAATACGCCTAAGATGATCTTGCATTACCAAATCAAACTCTGCAACCATCTCCACACAAGCTAAAAAATTTCCATTACAATCATCATAAAGTTGCTCACTGGATCCTCTAAAAGCCAAATTGCGCTTACCAAGAAATTTCACAATGGCAACAATTCTTAACAAAACTAGCCTTATGTGTTCCTTCTCCTTTGTGATTTGTTGCTGTAAGTCTTTGTCAATTGTTTCATGCTTGCTCAGTCTAACTCTCAATTCATTCCAAGAGTTCATGTTGGTAATATGGTCGACACTAGCTTCGTGCTCTTTCAGTCTCTCATTAATATGCCTCCAATCACAAAACCCATCATTCCCCATTGCACTTTTGCATTTATCAGAATTGAAAAGCTTACAGCAAAAACAAAACACTTTCTTTGTGTGTTTTGAAAAAACTAACCATTTTCTGTCACGGACCTCTCCATTGCTCATCTTTCTTGAGTAATGGCTATATGAAAAATGTCTTAAATTCTCATCCAAAGGATATTTAGTGTTTTCTTCTTCCCTTTTAGGCCCCTTTTCCACTAATATGTCCCTCACTTTGTTATCAAGGTTACCCCAATTGCTTGGATCATAAATATCCACACTAATTGGTTCATCATCAACACTAGTAGATTCTGCCGCAGATGAATTAAATATGGGCTCATGATCACTCACATTGCTATCATCCATGTTGACGTCAACATCGCCTTGTGTAGGAGTATGACCATCATCTTCCGGATTGCAATCAGTTCGGTCACCCGCAAGAACTATCGCCAACTCGTCTGGATTACTGGGCGTATAATAATTAAAAAGAGATCCGCTCAATGCTTCTATCTCGTCATCTGCCTTCTTCTTCTTCTTTCTTTTATGACTTCCGGATGGATATTTTCTACCTGTACTCGACATGACCCTGCTGAAATTGAAAGGAACAATTCACTTTTAAAATTAGCGCAAAGCTAATTAAAATATTAGATTAAGTACAGAAGATCATCTAATATAATGAGAATCTGATAGGGCATGGTATATTACCTTCTCTCTGTAATCTAATCTGGCAACGTGGGCGAATGATTCGAGCGCCCTAAAAACAATTCCCTGATAATCTGTTCGATCGATTGAGAAATCAGGAATCAGGATTAGAAAGAAAAGAAATAGGACCAAGATCATGCGAGGGAAGAGAGGGCGCCGAGACATACTTGTTCGGTCGAAGAGATCCTGCTCCTGGGTTCCTGCTGCAGTCGTCACGTCGTTCGTTCATGAGGAGGAGAGTCGAAGAGACGAACAGGAACAGCGGAACGACCGATCCTAATTTTTTTTTAGGAAAGACCGATCCTAATTCCTAAGTTACAGGAAATCAATTCAGTTATTCCTTTTCCTCTCCGATCAGTTCTCCTTTCCACGTGAGTACAGAGTACGTGCAAACATGGGCCAGGCCCAACGTACTGGTTTTACCGTCCTAGGCTAGCATCGAAGCTGAGCGAGGGCGAGGCGCTAAGAATTTTTTTCCTGTCGAACCGTATCTACGTACGTATACCTGGGAGGGGGCCCCTGGCTTTTGGGGGCCCGGGGCGGCCGCCCCGTTCGCCCCCCCTAGGACCGGCCCTGGGTATCAGTTTCCTAGGTTTCTTTCTTGCTTCCGCCGTGCGTCTCCTCCGTGCCGCCGCTGCCGCCCGCGCACCTCCTCGCGCCGCCGCCGCCGCTCGCGCTCCCTCCGTGCCGGCCGCTGCTTCTACCCGATCCATCCGCTGTCTCCAGCCGCCGCCGCCGCTGCGCTCCTCCGCGCCGGCCGCCACTCGCGCCTCGCTAGCCACTGCGCTGCCTCCCGCATCACCCAGGAAACCCATCGCATTCCACAATCCATCAGCTTCGTCTAGCTAGCTTCACATCCAGGAAATCCATCCAGCAGCCCAGGAAATCCATCAGCTTCGTCTAGCTAGCTTGAAGTCCAAAAAAATCCATCCAGCAGCCTGGTTTTATACGCGGTGGTCCACAGCTAGTACGTACGTGTGTGTCTCTCGACCAAAAGCACCGGTCGGCGAATCTGGTCGCTCGCTAGCCTCGATGGCGTCCTTTGCCGTCCAGCCGCTGGCGCCCTCTGGTGTGGCTCCGCCGCCGGCGCCCTACGGCGCGTCCGGCGTCGCCCCGCCAGCCCGTCCCGACTTGCCGCCCGGATTGGTTCCGCTACCGGTGCTGACTCTGCCCGTCAACTCCTTACTGTTGTGCGGGGCGTTCGACGCGTCCATGTACGAGGCTCCCGGGTACTGGTGGGGGTCGTCAGCAGGCCAGCAGGCCAGCAGGTTTTTCCGGTGGACCATCCGGTCTATCCGGTACCGTAGTCGCAGCCAGGGTTGCTTCCCATATCGTCTGGGGAGTACCCACCGCCGCAGTTGAGCGGCGGCTACGGCCTCCCCATGGCATCTCCGTTCCCCTCGTCGGCTCTGCCGCCGGCGCCCTGGGACCCGGTGCTCCTTCCCGCACTGCATGCCGCTCCTATGCCGAACAACTATACTGGAGGTAATGATTGGTACATGGACACCGAGGCTACGGCTCACATGTTTGCTCATCCTGGTAATTTTGCCTCCTTCACTCCCGTCACCACCGACCGCCGCATCATTGTCGATGACGGTTCCACACTCCCTATCACACATGTTGGGCACATTTCTTTTTCTTATAATTCCATGCCTATTACTTTGTCTGACATCCTTGTGTTACCTCATCTTATTAAGAACCTTGTTTCCGTTCGTTGTTTAACTCGTGACAATCCTGTTACTGTTGAATTTGATGGGCTTGGGTTTTGTGTCAAGGGCGCTCGAACCAGGATGGTAATTCACCGATGTGACAGCCTCGACGAGCTCTATCCGGTGCATTCGCCGTCCACCTCCACCACCGCACCGGTTGCTCTCTCCACTGGCATTGATCTCTGGCACACTTGTTTGGGTCATCTCAACCCCGTCATACTTCGTCATATTCTTAAGAGTTTCAGCTTCAGTTGTCATAAGATAGAGGATCACACCTGTCATGCCTGTCGCGTCGGCAAACATGTTCGCCTCCCGTTTAATAACTCCAACACCATAGCTTCTTTTCCTTTTCAGTTGATTCATAGCGATGTGTGGACCTCTCCGGTTCCTAGTAATTCGGTCTATTTATATTATTTGGTTATCCTTGATGATTATTCTCATTATGTGTGGACTTTTCCGTTGCGCAGAAAGTCGGATGCACTCTCCACTTTGACGGCTTTTTACTCCTATGTCAGCACGCAATTTGGGCGTCCCATCCTTGCTCTTCATACTGGCAATGGAAAAGAGTTCGACAACCTTGCTTTCCGCACTTTTTTGTCGCACCACGACACAATTTTCCGTCTCACATGCCCGTATACTTCCCAGCAGAACGGTCGAGCCGAACGCGTCCTTCGCACTCTAAACGACTGCGTTCGCACCCTCCTGTTCCATGCTAATGTGCCGCCTCGTTTCTGGCCTGACGCACTCGCCAGTGCTTCTCTTCTCCTTAACCTTCGCCCTTGTCGCCTGAGGGAGTCCTGGATTAGGGGGTCTCCGGACAGCCGGACTGTTGGACTATGAAGATACAAGATTGAAGACTTCGAACCGTGTCCGGATGGGACTCTCCTTGACGTGGAAGGCAAGCTAGGCAATACGGATATGTATATCTCCTCCTTTGTAACCGACCTTGTGTAACCCTATCCCCCTCTGGTGTCTATATAAACCGGAGGGTTTTAGTCTGTAGGACAACAGACAATCATACCATAGGCTAGCTCCTAGGGTTTAGCCTCTCCGATCTCATGGTAGATCAACTCTTGTACTACTCATATTATCAAGAATAATCAAGCAAGACGTAGGGTTTTACCTCCATCAAGAGGGCCCGAACCTGGGTAAAACATCGTGTCCCCTGCCTCCTGTTACCATCCGCCTTAGACGCACAGTTCGGGACCCCCTACTCGAGATCCGCCGGTTTTGACACTGACATTGGTGCTTTCATTAAGAGTCCCTCTGTGTTGTCGCCGTTAGGCTTGATGGCTCCTTCGATCATCGATGGCGATGTAGTCCAGGGTGAGACTTTTCTCCCCGGACAGATCTTTGTATTCGGCGGCTTCGCACTGCGGGCCAACTCGCTTGGCCATCTGGAGCAGATCGAGAGTTACGGCCCTGGCCATCAGGTCAGGTTTGGAAGCTTAAACTACACGTCCGATATCCGCGGAGACTTGATCTTCGACGGATTCGAGCCCCTGCCTAGTGCACCACACGACCATGATGAGCATGATTTAGCTCTGCCATCGGACAGTGTCCAGGAGATCGTGCCGGCAACCGCTCCGACCCTCAATTCGGAGCCAGCTGCGCCATCCATGGGCGGGTGGATAGACCCCGGCATGGAGGCCGCACTCTCGTCGGCGATCGAGCCGAGTATCGACCTTACCCTTCACGAGAGCCGTGACGCCGAACTACCGGATCCTTCCCCAGCCACAGACTCCGAACCGCCTGCGCCCGTGCCTATCAAATCCGACTGCGCGCCGATCATGGAGTTTACCTCCGCGGATATCTTTCAGCACTCGCCCTTCAGCGACATACTGAACTCATTAAGGTCTCTCTCCTTCTCAGGAGAGTCCTGGTCGAACTATATCCGGCAGGATTGGGATGCGGATGACGAAGAAATTCGCCGCCCACCCACCACCCACTTAGTAGCCACTGTCGATGATTTAACCGACATGCTCGATTTCGACTCTGAGGACATCAACGGTATGGACGACGATGCGGGAGACGAAGAGGAACCACTGCCCACAGGGCACTGGACTGCCACCTCATCATATGATATATACATGGTGGACACACCCAAAGAAGGCAATGGCGACGAGACAGCGGAGGATGACCCCTCCAAGAAGCAACCCAAGCGCCAACGTCAGCGGCGCCGCTCTATGTCTCACCAAAGCAAAAGCGGTGACACCAGCACAGGAGATAATACCACTCCGGACAGTGCCGAAGACGACAACAATCCCCTCCAGCAAGATTTAGGGCAGGAGGATGGAGAAGCCAGCCCTCCCGAGAGAGCGGCAGATGGAGAGGCGGAGGATCATAATTACATGCCTCCCTTTAAAGACGAGGAAAGCCTCGATGATGACGAATTCGTCGTGCCTGAGGATCCTGTCGAACAAGAGCGCTTCAAGCGCCGGCTTATAGCCACGACAAATAGCCTTAAGAAAAAGCAACATCAGCTTCAAGCTGATCAAGATTTGCTAGCTGACAGATGGACTGAAGTCCTTGCGCCCGAGGAATATAAACTCGAACGCCCCTCCAAGAGTTACCCAAAGCGTAGGTTGCTACCCCGACTGGAGGAGGAAGCACTCAAACCTACATCTCCGGCATATGATGCGGCTGAACGGCCACCTCGTGGCCGCGACAGAGAGGCATTTCAGCCAAAAGCTCAGCCTGCACTCCGACGCCACTCAAATAAAAATGTCAAGGCATGGGGAAATACGCCAGACCAGCGAGACATATTGGAGGACAAAGCAAAACATGCAAGATCGATCTACGGGTCACGAGGGTGCGCCACTATGCGAGACGATATCGTCACGCCGGATACAGTAAAAGTAAGTCCGGTCGGGCCGAACACAACGGGTGTCGGAGTAAATAGCCATGGGTAGCCTAGCCAGCTTCCCCTGGCCCTTCTGAAAAAATTACGAGCCCGTCCGACTCTCAAGAATCCAAGACATGGGGCCGCCTTCCCCTTGCTGGTTGTCACCCAGGCCGGCTTTCGGAAGGCGGCCCGACTTTGGCCCTCATAAAGAAAGCCATGGGAGGGCCGACTTCGAGAAACCGGCCGCGAGGAGGCCGACTCCAAGAAGCCGGCTCCCATAAAGCGGTGGAGACCGTACCCTCAAAGTTTGCATCCACCTAGCGGCGATGAGACGGGGCGTGGCTACAGTAAAGTCTGCCACCCCCAAATCCCGGAGCACGATCGGCACAGTGCGCCGTACGGGTGACCATGACCCGTCCGGCGCAACACTATTGCCATGATGACCCTGATGCCATCCACGATGGGCTGCCAGTACGGCCCACGGGCGGTGGGCCCCTTCGGGCAGAGAGACACCCGAAGGCGGCCACGCCTCCCCCAGTCGGCCCAAGACAGAGCCGGCTCCCCGCAGCCGGCTTGCCGCCTCCCTCGAAGGAGACGCCCCATTAAGGAGACAAGACGCGGTGAGGCTACAGCGATCGCCCGTCGGGCGGCGGCACTGTAGCCGCGCCTACCTCGACGAAGCCCACGTCACCAAGATAGAGCAATAATAACCAGCCGCCGACCAGGTCCTGGACAGTGGGGCCTGCCTATTGACCAAGGGGCCGGCAGCCGGCGGGACCCACCAGTCGGCGGGCCCCAGCAGCCGGCGCAGAAGCCGGCGAGCGCAGTCACAGACGGCTGGGCCCCGCGCCCAGTCGGATTACCATTGTACCCCCGGGGGTAGGCCTATATAAACCCCCCGGGGCGCCCATGCAAAGGGTTGGACCCCCAGCTAGTTTTAGACACCACACAAGGAGAAGAAGCAAGCTAGCCGTGCCCTTCTTCCTCCTCCCACCGAACAACTCAAGGAGCATTGTGTAGCTACTTGTCCATCTAGTGATCATGCAGAGACCCCGTAGAGCAGCAGTAGGGGTGTTATCTCCACGGAGAGCCACGAAGCTGAGTAAGATTCGCCGGCGTGCATGTCTTTGCCTCATCCCGTTTCCAGGCACCCGCGACGTCTTACTGGCTCCCACAATGATAAGCCACCCGTTGGCATATGTCGCACCTACCACCCGACATTTGGCGCCCACCGTGGGGCCAGGTGCACCATCGTCCGGAGACCTGTTCTGGACGGGAACCCTCTTCCTTCCCAGCGAGCGTAGCCAGCCCGGCACGCCCAATGGCGCTTGACACGACGCGCTGCAAGGCGTCACCAGCATCTGCGCGGCGAGCAGCCTCGCCAATCTCCTCGACGAAACCCTCATCTCCGACGAGCTCGCCTCCAATGCGGGCACCGACCACCTCGCCAACCTCCTCGGCCAGCTCCATGTCTCCAGCGAGCCCGTTGTGGATCTGGAGTCGGTTGGCTCCACCGACCCGATGCCTGTCGACTCCGACACGGCCTCCTTCGACACCTTCCCCACCAACGTCGCGATCTACAACGACCCGCTTCCTCGGACCGACGGCCGCGATACTGTCACCACCGAAGTGATGGTCGTCGGCCACGGCGGCCCGGCCGACGAGAGCGTCCATGACGCCCCGCACACGGCGGCCCACGACTTGTCCACCCCCCTCCCAGCTGATGCCGACGATGAAGCACTGGAGGCGCGCCGCCTCTCCCTCCTCGCAGAGGGCCGGAGGCTCACTTCCGTGAGACGCCTCACTGAGGCCTACCAGCGCGAAGCTGACCGCGCCGCCTTCGGCACGCCGGCCCCGGGCGGGCCAAGCCGGGCCGGCATTGTCAAGCAACGCGGCGCCATCATCGCCGACATGCTGGGAGTCGACCGCCCGGTCTATGCCACTCCGCTCGAGAACTTGCGTGCCGCCTAGGCGGCCGTGGACGAGTTGGACGGCTTGGAGGCCGAAGAACTCCCCCACATGACCCGGCACATCCAGCAACTGATTGACGCGGCCGCACGGCGGCACGAAGCCGACGCCTGCGCGGGAAGCCCTCCCCCGCGCCGAGATCACGGCGTGACGTCCCGGACACCGACTACGAGCAATGCCCGCGCGCGGCGCAAGAAAGAGCCGGCGGCCAGCCGAAGCCGGACCCGAATCTCCATCGAGCGAGACGCGGACGGCCATCCCCGAGCCATGGAATGGCGGGGCAACACGCCTCCGCCTCGACCCCGTGGAGATAGATATCCCACCCCGCCGCCAGTGGCGCACCCAACTCTCAGCGGCCTACTAGGTCGCCGCGAAGGAGTCGGCGAGAACGACGCCCGCCATCGGATCAACCGCCTGGCGCGATCCCTGGCGCTGGAAGAAGAAGACGATGTCGGCCCACCTTGTTTCGGCCCCCGCATCTGCGACGAGCCTTTCCGCAAAGTGTTCTCGCTCCCAAGAGACACGCCCAAGTACAACGGCTCCGTGAAGCCGGAAGATTGGTTGATCGACTACTCCATGGCGGTCAGCATAGCCAACGGCAACCGGCGCATTGCCGTGAAGTACGTGCCCCTCATGCTGCAAGGCACGGCGCGGACCTGGCTCAATAGCCTCAAGCCTCTCAGCATCAACAGCTGGCTAGATTTCACTGAAGCTTTCATCCGCAACTTCACCAGCACCTACAAGCGGGTCCCCAAGCCCAAGCAGCTCTCCCTGTGCGTACAGGGCCCAGCCGAGTCCACTCGCGACTACCTCACGCATTGGGCCGAGCTCCGCAATTCTTTCGAGGGGGTGCACGAGGTGCAAGCCATCGAATACTTCAGTGCCGGGTGCCGAGAAGGTACCCTCCTCAAGCACAAGCTCCTCTGCGACGAGCCGACTACCCTCGACGAGCTTCTGGACATAGCAGACAAATACGCTAGTGCCGACTCTTCGATGAAGACCGAGCTCCGGGTAGACGCGTCCGGGAAAGTACTCAACCCGGCGCCCAAGACGCCGGCAGGGGATTCCGGCCGACGCCCACACCCGAACGACCACAAGCGCAAGGGCCCTGCGCCGCCTCCCGCCAGTCGGCAGGTGGCCACGGTTGAAGACGCGCTGCCTCAAGGGCGACCCGCGCCCAAGAAGCCCAAGGGCGGCCGGCCGGCTTGGCAGCCGGCTTTCTCCTACGAGCAAACTCTCGACGCCCCGTGCAAATTCCATAGCGGCGCGAAGCTGTCAAACCACACAACCCGGAAGTGCCATTGGCTCACCCGAATCTCTAAAGGTGAGGGGTTCGCGCCGCCCCCACCTGCCGGCCCGCCGCCTCCGGCTCAGCCGCCTTCGGCCGCTCGGCCCGCAGTCGGAGCCGTGCATGACGAATTCCCCGACGAGCAAGCAACCTACATCGTCTTTACAAGCCAGCTCGAAGACCGGCGCGGCAAACGCCGAGAGCACCAGGAAGTCAGCGTGGTCGCTGCCAACCCCGCCGGACACATGCATTGGTCAGAAAAACCCATCAGCTAGAGCCGGGCCGACCATCCAGAGGTGATGCCGTCTTCCGGCTCTTATGCGTTGGTCCTGGAAGCCACCCTCGCGACGGACAGACGCGCTGCCCGCTTCTCCCGCATGCTGATAGACGGCGGGAGCAGCATCAACATCCTGTACCATGACACCCTGGAGAAGCTAAATGTCAAGACGAAGCAGCTCATGCCTACTTGGACAGTGTTTCATGGCATCATACCCGGCTTGTCCTGCGCCCCCATTGGCAAGATCAAGATTGATGTACTCTTTGGGGACAAGGAGCATTTCCACCGGGAAGCAATCTGGTTTGAAGTGGTGGACCTGGAGAGCCCCTACCACGCGTTGCTTGGCCGACCCGCCTTGGCCAGGTTCATGGCAGTTCCCCACTATGCATACCTCAAGATGAAGATACCAAGTTCCAAGGGCGTCATCACCGTAGCCGGTGATTACAAGAAGTCTTCCGAGTGCGCTGCCGCCAGCAGCCGGCTGGCCGAGTCCCTTGTGACTGCCGAAGAGAAGAAGATGTTGGACCGGGTCGTGGCCATGGCCAGCAAACAGCCGAACCAGTCCCCCGACCCCAAGGAGTATGATGCCCAAGGATCTTTCCAGCCGGCCAAAGAAACCAAGAAGATACCACTTGATCCCGAGCACCCCGAGAGGTTTGCCGTCATTGGGGCAAGCCTGAACAGCAAATAGGAAGGCGAGCTCGCCGATTTCCTCCGTGAGAATCGGGACATCTTTGCATGGTCCCCCAAGGACATGCCGGGTGTTCCGAAGGAATTCGCCGAGCACAAACTACACGTCCGAAAAGACGCGAAACCAGTCAAGCAGCCCCTCCGCCGACTATCAGAGGAAAAGAGAAGGATTGTAGGGGAGGAGATAGCCCGGCTTCTGGCAGCCGGCTTCATTATGAAAGTCTTCTTTCCAGAGTGGCTTGCCAACCCGGTCCTCGTGTTAAAGAAGAACAACAAGTGGCGCATGTGTATAGACTACACAAGCCTCAGCAAGGCCTGCCCTAAAGATCCCTTTGCCCTGTCGAGGATTGACCAAGTGATAGACTCCACGGCCGGATGCGAGCTGTTGAGTTTCTTGGATGCTTACTCAGGATATCACCAGATAAAGCTAGATCCGGACGACCGCCTGAAGACCGCCTTCATCACGC
The DNA here is from genome assembly GCF_002162155.2 of Triticum dicoccoides. Lineage (NCBI taxonomy): Eukaryota > Viridiplantae > Streptophyta > Magnoliopsida > Poales > Poaceae > Triticum > Triticum dicoccoides. The sequence goes on along the minus strand of NC_041390.1, from coordinate 535,353,926 downwards.
TATTTGGAGCCTTCTGCTACCTGACTATGACATTCGGCTTAAGAAATGCTGGTGCCACTTTTCAGCGTTGTATGCAGAAGTGCCTCCTCAAGCAACTCGGCAGAAACGCTCACGTCTACGTGGACGACATTGTGGTGAAGACGGAGAAGCGCGGCACCTTGCTAGAAGACCTCAAAGAAACGTTTGAGAACCTACGCCGGTTCCAAATCAAGCTCAACCCCGAGAAATGCGTGTTCGGAGTGCCAGCTGACCAGCTCCTAGGCTTCCTGGTCTCCGAACGCGGCATCGAATACAACCCGGTGAAGATCAAGGCCATCGAGAGAATGGCGATCCACACCAAGCTTCGAGACATCCAAAAGTTCACCGGATGCTTGGCCTCCTTGAATCGCTTCATCAGCCGGCTCGGAGAGAAAGCTCTCCTCCTCTACCGCCTCATGAAGAAGAGCACTCACTTCGAGTGGAACGACCAGGCCGACCAAGCTTTTCACGAGCTGAAGAAGATGCTGGCCACGCCGCCCGTCCTAGCGGCGCCGACTGAGAAAGAGCCCATGCTCTTTTACATTGCCGCAACCAGCCGGGTGGTCAGCACCGTCATCGTAGTCCAACGCCCAGAAGAAGGCCGAGCCCAGCCGGTCCAGAGGCCGGTGTATTATTTAAGCGAGGTGCTGTCCGCTTCAAAGCAGAACTACCTGCACTACCAGAAGATGTGTTACGGCGTGTACTTCACCGACAAGAAGCTGAAGCCCTACTTTCAAGAGCATCTCGTCACGGTCGTATGCACCACCCCGCTGGCCGAGATCATAGGCAGCCGGGACGCATCCGGCCGGGTGGCGAAATGGGCCATCGAGCTGGCCCCTTACACAATCTTCTACCAGCCCTGCACCGCCATCAAGTCCCAAGCACTGGCCGACTTCCTCGTCGACTGGGCCGAGACCCAGTACCTGCCGTCGGCTCCCGACTCCACCCATTGGCGCATGCACTTTGACGGGTCCAAGATGCGCACTGGCTTGGGAGCCGGCATCGTCCTTACCTCTCCCAAAGGCGACAAGCTCAGATACACGCTGCAGATTTACTTTGCCGCCTCCAACAATGTAGCCGAGTACGAGGCACTCATGCACGGGCTCCGGCTTGCCAAGGAACTCGGCATCCGCCGGATCCTATGTTATGGCGACTCAGACTTGGTGGTTCAGCAATCATCCGGCGACTGGGATGCCAAGGACGCAAATATGGCAAGCTACCGCTTCCTGGTTCAACAACTCAGTGGATACTTTGAAGGATGCGAGTTCCTCCATGTACCGCGAGCCGACAACGAGCCAGCCGATGCCCTGGCTCGAATAGGCTCCACTCGGCAAGCAATACCAACCGGCGTCGCTCTACAACGCCTCCTCAAGCCGTCCATCAAGCCGTCTCCAGAGTCCGATTCCATCTTCGTACCGCCTGACCCCGACGCGGCCGGGTCCGGCTCGAAGAACCAAGCAGGCGACCCCGGGACTTCAGTAGTCGGCCCGGGGACTTCGGCAACCGGCTCGGGGACTGCCACACCCGGCTCGGGGACTGCAGTAGCCGGCCCGGGGACTGCACCAACACAACAGCCGGCGGCCGACTCCAGCATTTCACCACCCAGCCCGCCCACCCTGGTGGCAGTAGCCACATTGGCAGTAGGAGAAGTCGCGGCTCCGTCATGGGCTCAGTCCATCCTCAACTTCCTAGTAAACCAAGATCTGCCGGCTGACGAAACAGAGGCAAGACAAGTCCAACGTCGAGCCGGAGCATACACAATCGTCAACAGAGAACTCGTCAAGCGCAGTGTTACTGGAGTCCTCCAACGGTGCATCGAGCAAGAGAAGGGCATTGCAATCCTCAGAGACATTCACCAAGGAGAATGCGGCCACCATGCGGCTTCAAGATCACTCGTCGCCAAAGCTTTCCGCCATGGTTTCTTCTGGCCGGCTGCTTTGGATGACGCCAAAGAATTAGTTAAATATTGCAAAGGTTGCCAACTCTTCAGCTCCAAGCAACACATGCCGGCTTCGGCACTCAAGACCATTCCCCTCACCTGGCCCTTCGCCGTTCGGGGACTGGACATGGTGGGCCCATTCAAGACGGCGTGCGGCGGCATGACGCATTTGCTCGTCGTCGTGGACAAATTCACCAAGTGGATTGAGGCAAAGCCGATCAAGAAGCTGAATGGGCCGGCTGCTGTGACATTCATCGCAGACATAACAACTCGGTATGGCGTGCCACACAGCATCATCACCGACAATGGCACGAATTTTGCCAAAGGAGCCTTGGCACGTTTCTGCGCAGCCCAAGGTATCCGGCTGGACTTAGTGTCCGTCGCCCACCCGCAGTCAAACGGCCAGGTCGAGCGAGCCAACGGCCTCATCCTCTCTGGCATCATGCCCCGACTGGTCGTACCACTGGAGCGTTCAGCCGGCTGTTGGCTCGATGAGCTGCCGGCTGTCCTCTGGAGTCTGCGCACTACCCCAAACAAGTCAACCGGCTTCACTCCTTTCTTCCTCATGTACAGTGCCGAGGCGATCATCCCAACCGACATCGAGTTCGACTCACCCCGGGTAACCATGTACACAGAGGCGGAGGCCAAGGAAGCACGAGAAGACGGCGTCGACCTGCTGGAAGAAGGCCGGCTGTTAGCCCTCAGCCGGTCTGCCATCTACCAGCAGGGTTTGCGCCGCTACCACAGTCGGAAGGTCAGGCCAAGATCTTTCCAAGAGGGCGATCTTGTGCTCCGGCTGATCCAGCGAACAGCCGGCCAGCACAAGCTCTCGGCCCCTTGGGAGGGCCCCTTCGTCATCAGCAGAGCTCTAGGCAACGACTCCTACTATCTAATCGACGCGTAGAAGCCCAACGCGCGCAAGAGAGACGACTCCGGCAAGGAGTCGGAACGATCATGGAACGCCAACCTCCTTCGAAGATTTTACAGTTGAAATGCAGTATGTATCACGCTAATTTTTGTACTAAATACGAGAAAATAGGCCCCCCGAGGAGGGCTCGGGGACTGCCATCTTTTATCTATGAATGAAAAGTATCATGCTTATGACCTTGTCATTTCATTTACTTGTTCCGTCCGGCACCGGGTTCGACTAGTCGGCCCGGGGACTGGCCGACTGGAGTTATATTAGAAGTCCTACCCGCTGTCAGACAAGTAGTGTGCCGACACCCAGGCTTAGCTCTTGCCAAAGTCGCAGTTCGAAGAACCGGGCTGTCCGACTGGCAAGAGTCAAAAGCAGGAAAGGATGCCCACACGAAAAATGGCCAGGGACCAACGGACTAATATAACGAAAGCCGATTTGCCGCCTACCACCGACCGACTACCAGAGTAGCCGGCCGGCCGGTTTCCATTCACTTCACTTCAATCCAAGAAAGCTCGAGTACTTGCCTCCCCAAAAAGGGAAGGCGACAAAGGAAAAAGCCTAAGGATAAAAAGCATACGCGAATGGAAACCAAACATGCACATAATAATATTTACATAAAAGACCTCCAAGAGGCCAGCATTCAACATAGTTTGGATACACCCCCAGTGGGTGGAACTGCGAAAGCTTAATAAAGATTGTTCAAAAGGCAACAAGCAGGAAAAATAAGGACGGCAGGTCAAGCTGGCGGAGCGACCGACGAGCCGGGCTGGTCGGCGGAGACGGTTGTGCCGGCTGAAGGAGTGGCCGGCTGGCGAGCCTCGGCTTGATCACCGCCTCCCGCAGAGGGCACGCTTCCACGCGCCTCGTTGCTGGAGGCACGGTCAGCCTGAGGCCGGCCGGTTGTTCCACTAGCCGGCTCAACGCCTTCACCGTCCTCTTCTTCGTCATCCTCGCCCTCATCGCTGGAGGCGATCTCCTCTGCCGAGTCCTCGCCCACCGCCGGGTTCAGCCCGAACCACTCATCCGGCTGGGCAACGCTGTCATCATTGATTTCAGATGCAAAAACGCTGATGTCGGTGCACTCGGCGATCGTCGAAGCATGCTGGGCGATAGCCGGCCGCACCTCCTCTAGCTCCGCGTCGGCCTCCAGCCGCCAAGTGCGCAGCTGGTCCAGGTTCAGCCCTGGGTACCAAGCTCGAACGAACTCCAACGCCCGCCCGGCTCCAAGACGGGCCGCCGACGCCTTCCAAGCTTCAAAGCGACCGACTGCGACCTCCAGCCAGTCGGCAGTCCAGCTTGGGGTGCGGGGGATCGTCTCACCGGGCCAGAGGGCGGCCAACACCTGCGCCCCGGCACATTGGAGCCGGCGAAGCATCGAGTGAGCCGGCTGCAGCCGCGCTTGGACAGCCAAGAGCTGCTCCTCAAGCGTCCGATTCGCGTCCGGTGCGATGTTGACCCCCGCCTGACGGCGCGCCTCACGATGGGCCTCGATGGTTTGGGCGGCGAAGGCGGAGTAGCAGGGAAAGTAGTCTGCACAAGAAAATAGGCAGCAGCACAAGTCAGGCCAAAAACCAGGCGGTAAGGGGCAGGAGAGGAGCGAGGAAGGCGGCTTACCGTCGATCAAGTCCTCGATGCGGCCGAAGCCTTCATCCAGCGCTCGCCGGGTCTCAGCCCAGCTCGCCGCCTCGGTCTCAAACTCTGCCTTCAGGGTGGCCTCGCTATCCCGCGCTTTCTGCAGGGCCGCCTTGTGGCTCTCCTCTTGGTCAGCCAGCTTCTTGGCCAGGCGGTCACGCTCCTGGACCAAGGCAGCGTATTCAGCATCCTTGGTACGAAGGGCGGCCTGCGATTCGCTGAGCTCCCTCCTCAAGTCGGCGTTGGCCCCTGAAAGCACGAAAGACGAAAGAAAAAAAACCCAATAAGGAAAAAGTCATCAAGGAAGATCCGACCCGACTGCTCAGCAGTCGGCCCGAATCTCGGGGACTACACCCAGTGGGTGCGCTGACGCGCCCCCACAGGAGACAGACAAGATCAAGCACTTACTTCGGCTGTTGGCCAGGTCGTCGGTCTTCCGACCCAACTCCTGAGCCTGGGAGTTGAAGGCGGCAGCACGGGAGTTATGATATTCCTGGAAGTTCAGACAGGAAGCAAAAATAAGGTAGTCGTCCAGAAAGATCCGACCCGACTACTCAGTAGTCGGCCCGAATCTCGGGGACTACACCCAGTGGGTGCGCTGACGCGCCCCCACGGAAGAAGTCAAGAGACCAAAGTGGCCAAGAATGAAAGACTCACCCGGATGGCAGCCCGCGTTGACAAGAACTCCTGGGTGTACTGCTGCAGCAGGGCCGCCTGAGCTCGAAGCCGGCTCCGGACCTCTTGAGCCGCCACATTCAGCTCGCCAGTCCCCCCGCTGGGAGTCCACTCGGACGTGGCGGTGCTGGCCGCCTCCAGAGCCTCCGCCGACTGGCTGGCACCTGCAACTCGGCGCGACTCCGGCGGAGCGGCGCCTCCCCCTACACGCCGACGCGTCACCGGCTGCACCTCGAAGCCGGCTCCGTCCTCCGGCTCACCCCCGGCCGGCTCCTCTGGCGCTGCTGACGATTGGCCGCCTTGGCCCGCTCCGGTTGGCGCTGCCGGCGGCGCTCTCCCCGCGAAGACCACGAGGTCCTCCCTCCTCTCCATCAGCGGCGGGTCTTGGAAGATTTCCTCCGCCAGGGGCAATGGGGTGTCAGGGGCCACGGCTCGGAGGGGAATGGCGAGCAGCGGAGGCTGGTTACGCGAACCCTCCGCCTCCATTTCCGCGGTCGCCGCCTCCGCCTGGGCCTTGGCTGCCACGTCGGCCTGCTCCCTCATCGCCTGGGAGGCCGCTTTTTCCGCCGCCTCACGCTCCTCCCGCGCCTCACGGGCGTTCCGCTCCGTGGCCTCCCTGAGGTCGGCGCAGGGGTCCACGCGGCGGGAGCCCGAAGACCCTCCAGTCGGCCCAACTACGGAGCCGCCCGGACCCCGCTCAAGGGAAAGCGGCGCCCTGTCCAGCGAGTGGGAAAAGGTTAGGAAGAATGTTCGAACAAGAGAGAACGATGAAAAGCATGCGACCAGGCAATCGACGACTTACGCTGAGATCGCCTGAGGCTGCTTCACCGCCTTGCGGAAGCAGGCCGCTTTCGCAGCCGCCTCATCTCGTTTGGTCGCCGCGGTGGAGGCTTTGGACTTCTTCGGCCGACTGCCGAAGAGGGTTGACGCGGCCCGGCGCTTCTGTGCACCGCCGCTGGCAGCCGGCGCGGTGGACAAGCCCGCGCCCTGATGGTCGGCCGCTGGCTGGCAACGCGGGGCGACTTCGGCTTCGGCATCATCCGGCCAGTCCTCGAAGCTGGCAGTAAGCCCTGTGCCTCCGGGCTCGGCGTCGTCCCCCACAACGGCGTCTTCCATGGCGGCCGCCCCCAAATCCGGGTCGTCAACGTCGTCCACCGTGCAGTCGGGGACGTACTGGCGTTCTATCCCTGCTGCCCCGGTCATCGGCGGAAGAAGGCGGTTCTGCTAAGAAGAACCGACCGATCAGAAGCCGGCCATCATAAAGCCGGCTACCAACAAAAAGAAGAAAGAGAGGAAAGCTTACCACGGGCGGAGGGTTGGCGCGAGAATACGACACCTTGCCGTATCGCCAGTCCTCGGTGAGCTTGCAATTGGAGATATGATTTACCATGTACGACACCTCTGCATGAGGCATCTCCCTGGTGCTCAGCCGGCTTGGGTCGAAGCGGCCGCTCATCTGACACATCATGTGGGGCCGGCTTTGGAGAGGAAGTATCCGGCGCTCCACGAAGGCGGCCACCAAGTCAGCCCCGCTCAGGCCTTCCGACTGGATCATCACCCGAAGCCGGGAGACGGCAGCGTTCCTGGCCTGAGATAGTGACCTGGACCGGAAACTCCATGAGGGCTGCCTCCTAGCCGGTGGGCCGGCTACGTAAGCCGACAGGTTGACGTGGTCTCCTTGCTGGGCGACGTTCCTCACGTAGAAGTATGACTTCTGCCAGATCTTCACCGACTGGATCAGGGGGATGGACAGGAACGGGTTGTTCTCACCCGACCTCCTCATGGCGATGTAGGCCCCGCAGGGGGCGGGCACGCCTGCGACGACGGTGCCGAGTTTGCTCTGGAAGAATTCCCCCCAGAGCTCCAGCATGGGGAGCAGCCCCAAGAAACCTTCGCAGAGAGAGACGAAGGCCGACACCAGCATCACCGCATTGGGCGTGAGGTGATGCGGCTGAAGATTGTAGAACTCGAGGAAGGAGCGCAGGAATCCGCTTGCCGGAAGGCCGAAGCCGCGCAGGAAGTGCGAGCGGAAGACGACCCGCTCGCCCTCCTCCGGTGCCGGCGAGATCTCCGTCTCTGGCGCCAGGCGGACCCGCACGAGGTTGGCGTCGGGCAGGCGCCGAGTCTGGCGGAGGAACTCAACATGGTCCTCATGGACGTTGGAGCCATCCCACGAGCTCGACAGTGCCATGGGAGCAAGACGATGTGGCGGCGCGGTGGCGCTGAGACGGGAGGCTGCGGTGGCAACGAGAGGAAGTAAGGAGGACGAGAAGGGGCGGAGCGAGAGAGAGCATGCGAACCTCTGTCTCTCCCCCTCCTCCCCCTACTTATAGGCTCGCGTGGCGGAGCCGAGGAGGCGCGGCGTGGGGAAACGTGGGGATCGATCGTGCCCACTTCCCCACGTTACGCGTTTATTGCGCCCTAACGGCGAAATAAAATGCCACGGGAAGGCGAGCGGTCCACCTGGGCCGCAGAAGATCAGCGTTCGGGCCAAGGCCTAGGAGTGGCGGGCCCGGGCCTGTGGCAGCGTCCCGTCGCGCGCGTGCGCTGGCAGGGTCTCGCTGCCACGTGGCCCGCTGAGGGCCCGCAGTCAGCACGCGGGTCGACCACTTTCCCGCCTGCAAGACGCAGGGCTCCACGAAATCGGCATACACCAGCAAAGTCGGCTCTTCAGGGTAGGAAGCTGACCAAGCTTCTCGTCCCTTTGTTCGCCTCGAAGCTCGATCAGCTTCGGGGACTACTGTCGGAGTAAGTAGCCATGGGTAGCCTAGCCGGCTTCCCCTGGCCCTTCTGAAAAATTACGAGCCCATCCGGCTCTCAAGAATCCAAGACATGGGGCCGCCTTCCCCTTGCTGGCTGTCACCCAGGCCGGCTTTCGGAAGGCGGCCCAACTTTGGCCCTCATGAAGAAAGCCATGGGAGGGCCGACTTCGAGAAGCCGGCCGCGAGGAGGCCGACTCCAAGAAGCCGGCTCCCATAAAGCGGTCGAGACCGTACCCTCAAAGTTTGCATCCACCTAGCGGCGATGAGACGGGGCGTAGCTACAGTAAAGCCTGCCACCCCCAAATCCCGGAGCACGGTCGGCACAGTGCGCCGTACGGGTGACCATGACCCGTCCGGCGCAACACTGTTGCCATGATGACCCTGATGCCATCCACGATGGGCTGCCAGTACGGCCCATGGGCGGTGGGCCCCTTCGGGCAGAGAGACACCCGAAGGCGGCCACGCCTCCCCCAGTTGGCCCAAGACAGAGCCGGCTCCCCGCAGCCGGCTTGCCGCCTCTCTCGAAGGAGACACCCCATTAAGGAGACAAGACGCGGTGAGGCTACAGCGATCGCCCGCCGGGCGGCGGCACTGTAGCCACGCCTACTTCGACGAAGCCCACGTCACCAAGATAGAGCAACAGTAACCAGCCACCGACCAGGTCCTGGACAGTGGGGCCTGCCTGTCGACCAAGGGGCCGGTAGCCGGCGGGACCCACCTGTCGGCGGGCCCCAGCAGCCGGCGCAGAAGCCAGCGAGCGCAGTCACAGACGGCTGGGCCCTGCGCCCAGTTGGATTACCATTGTACCCCCGGGGGGTAGGCCTATATAAACCCCCCGGGGCGCCCATGCAAAGGGTTGGACCCCAGCTAGTTTTAGACACCACACAAGGAGAAGAAGCTAGCTAGCCGTGCCCTTCTTCCTCCTCCCACCGAACAGCTCAAGGAGCATTGTGTAGCTACTTGTCCATCTAGTGATCATGCGGAGACTCCGCAGAGCAGCAGTAGGGGTGTTATCTCCACGGAGAGCCCCGAAGCTGGGTAAGATTCCCCGGCGTGCATGTCTTTGCCTCATCCCGTTTCCAGGCACCGGCGATGTCTTACTGGCTCCCACAATGATAAGCCACCCGTTGGCATATGTCGCACCTACCACCCGACAACGGGCAAGACTCATTTGAGCTGCGTCGCGATATAGCCCAGTACAGAGGCGCCGCACACCCCCTATGCTTCACAGACGAAGTAATGGATCACCAAATTCCAGAGGGTTTCAAACCCGTAAATATAGAATCATACGACGGCACGACAGATCCTGTGGTATGGATCAAGGATTTCCTCCTGCACATCCACATGGCCCGCGGTGATGATCTACATGCCATCAAATACCTCCCACTCAAGCTCAAAGGACCAGCTCGGCATTGGCTCAACAGTTTGCCAGCAGAGTCCATTGGCTGTTGGGAAGATCTGGAAGCCGCATTCCTCGACAACTTCCAGGGCACTTATGTGCGACCACCAGACACTGATGACTTGAGCCACATAATTCAGCAGCCAGAGGAATCGGCCAGACAATTCTGGACACGGTTCCTAACAAAGAAAAATCAAATCGTCGACTGTCCGGATGCAGAGGCCCTAGCAGCTTTTAAGCACAACATCCGCGACGAGTGGCTCGCCCAGCACCTTGGCCAGGAAAAGCCAAAATCTATGGCAGCCCTCACGACACTCATGACCCGCTTTTGTGCGGGAGAATACAGTTGGCTGGCTCGCAGAAATAACATATCAAAAAACCATGGTACTTCAGATACCAAGGATGGCAATGGCAGGTCACGTCGTAACAAACACAAACGCCGCATTAACAACGACAATACCGAGGATATGACAGTCAATGACGGATTCAAAGGCTCTAAACCCGGTCAGCGGAAAAAGCCATTCAAAAGAAGCACTCCGGGCCCGTCCAATTTGGACCGTATACTCGACCGCTCGTGTCAAATACATGGCACCCCCGACAAGCCATCCAACCACACCAACAGGGATTGTTGGGTGTTCAAGTAGGCCGGCAAGTTAAATGCCGAAAACAAAGATAAGGGGTCACATAGCGATGACGAGGAGGAGCCCCGGCAGCCGAACACCGGATGACAGAAGAGGTTCCCCCCACAAGTGCGGACGGTGAACATGATATACGCAACCCACATCCCTAAGAGGGAGAGGAAGCATGCGCTAAGGGACGTATATGCGTTGGAGCCAGTCACCCCAAAGTTCAACCCATGGTCCTCTTGTCCGATCACCTTCGATCGCAGGGACCACCCCACTAGTATCCGTCATGGTGGATTCGCCGCACTGGTCCTAGACCCAATCATTGACGGCTTTCACCTCACTCGAGTCCTTATGGATGGCGGCAGCAGCCTGAACTTGCTTTATCAGAACACAGTGCGTAAAATGGGTATAGACCCCTCAAGGATCAAACCCACAAAAACGACCTTCAAAGGCGTCATACCAGGTGTAGAGGCCCATTGCACAGGCTCAGTCACACTGGAAGTGGCCTTCGGATCCCCGGATAACTTCTGAAGCGAGGAGTTAATCTTCGATATAGTACCGTTCTGTAGTGGCTATCATGCACTGCTCGGGCGAACCGCATTTGCGAGATTCAATGCGATACCACATTATGCATACCTTAGGCTCAAGATGCCAGGACCTCGGGGGGTCATCACAGTTAATGGAAACACAGAGCACTCTCTCCGTACGGAGGAGCACACTGCGACCCTCGCAGCAAAAGCGCAAAGCAGCCTCTCAAGGCACTCCACCAGTTCGGCGATCCAAGACCCGGACACCTTCAAGCGCGCCTGGAGTAATCGGCAACAAGACTGCCTGGCACATTCCGAGCTCGCATACCAATGCGCCTCCCACCCCAGTACCAGCCAAACAGCGAAATCCATTCCACGCGTACATAATTACGCATTGAAAATGCCATGGGCATAGGTGGGGAGGGGGCACAACTATGGCACGCCCCAAGCCGCGGCTTAACTGCACTAGGGGCTTCCCACTTTGTTATTTTTCTCTCTTTCAGGTCTTTAATATCTGGAAACCCTGTCCGGCATATGATGGCCGAACACATGATGCAACAACCAAGGGGCCAGAAAGCTACGTCGCACCATGGAACTCCCAGGTGGATTACGATAACGAGTGAAATACTCGCTTTAATACCATTCCTCAGCTTGCCCTTGGAGGGGACATGTCAAATAGTCCTACTTTTTGCTTATCGCACTACTTGTATCATTCTCCTTTAATGCACCTTTTTGAATAAACAATGCATAGCACTAGACTATTATTGCATTCTCTATTCTTATTTTTATATATATGTATATGTTCATTCATGACATCAAGCACTCGTACACTCTGGTACGACCAGTACGCTAGGGGCTTAAGAATACCCCATATTACGGCATGAGAAGTCCGAACACTTTCGACGGTGCGGCACCCCGAACTTATAGCATTATATGCATCAGCTCTGAATCATGTCTTGGGTCAATAGTTGGGTTTGCCTGGCTCCCATGTCTTGGTACCTTACATTCCGCTATATCGGCTAAGGTAGCACTGGGAGAACTACTGCGATTGTGCCCCGGTTCTGCTAGGCTAAGCACCTCAGTAGAGAAAGCTAAAACTGACTGTCATGATAAGGCGAGAGACTGGTCGCTGTTCGAGAGGTTTCGAGTCCCTAAAGACTTATGCTGCTTAGAGCGAGGAGTCGGCTTTGTCCGGCTTAAGGCGTGTATAGCGCCCCGAATTCGGCCTTCCGAATACTAGGGGCTTCGCCAAAATTTAAAATTATAGAATTCTATGGCTAAGTGAGAGTGATAAAGCATTATAGTCTGATTGCCTTGTTCGTTGTATTGAGCACCTCCCTCGAAGGACCCAAAAATGGGAACAAGAGTGCTCAGGTTTATCCCGAACACCCCAGCACTCATGGCATGGGGGCAGAAGCCGACGACTAGCCATCTCTCAGATTTGATAAACACCCGAACAGAAGGTAATATTTTAAATTCAAACAAGCGTTGCATAGCGCATATGAACAAGTTTTCATAACACAGGATCACACGAGCAAGTTCATTCAAATATTACATCTTTCGCACACTCGTCCGCTACAAGACGGGCACCCTTCAGGACACCCTCATAATACATCTCGGGGTGACGATGCTCCTTGCCCTCCGGTGGCCCCTCCTTCACCAGCTTCTCGGCGTCCATCTTGGCCCAGTGCACCTTCGCACAGGCAAAAGCCCGGCATGCACTTTCGATGCAGACGGACCGCTTGATGACTTCCAGCCATGGGCAGGCATCCACAAGCTACCTCACCAGGCCGAAGTAGCTGTTGGGAAGGGCGTCGCCAGGCCACATCCGGACTATAAGACCCCTCATGGCCTGTTCGGCCGCCTTGTGCAGCTCGACCAGTTGCTTCAGCTGGTCGCTCATAGGCATCGGATGTTCAGTCCCAGTATACTGAGACCAGAACAACTTCTTTGTCGAGCTTCCCTCCTCGGCCTGGTAAAACTTTGCGGCATCCGACACGCTGCGGGGCAAATCTGCGAATGCTCCTGGAGAGCTCCGGACTCGGGTAAGTAACAAGTAATTTACTTTCACATGCTTGCTTTGCATATTGAATGCCTTACCCGCCGCTATCTTCCTCATCGCCTCAATCTCCTGGAGGGCCTTGTGGGCTTCAGCCTTAGCATTCTTTGCGCTCTCAAGGGCCGCGGCAAGCTCAGACTCTCGCGTCTTCGAGTCAAGCTCCAATGCCTCGTGCTTCGTCATGAGAGCTTGGAGCTCTTGCTGCACCTCGCCCACCCGTGCCTCTTGCTTTTCTCGCTCGGTGCGCTCCTGGGCCGCTTTGTTTTCGGCCTTGGACAACACTTGCTTCAGGGTCGCCACTTCGGTCGTGGCCCCTGGCAAATTCATGATGATCCTGTCATTTTGCAATCGCATCTTATATATATATAGACAAGGTATTACTTACCTTTGTTCTCCTCGAGCTGCCTCTTAGCAAGGCCGAGCTCTTTCTCGGACCCTTCGAGGTCCTGCTTCAGTGCGGCAACCTCCGCAATCAGTGCAGCAGAGGCCAGCAGCGAAGCCTGCATACGCATATAGACATACTTATATTAGACTCCTGCAGATATTATTTGATCCTCTATTCGGCTTTTCTTTATGAACACCAAACAGAGCATCAGGGGCTACTGTCTATGCGGTAATATTTTTCCTATATTTTAAATACTTACCTCAAAGCCTGTTAGAAGGCTGGCACAGGCTTCAGTCAATCCGCTCTTGGCGGACTGAACCTTCTTGATCACCACACTCATAATAGTGCAGTGCTCTTTGTCGATGGAAGCGCTGCGAAGTGCTCCCAGCAGGCTGTTCGTTGCCTCTGGATGGACAGAGGTCACCAGCACGGGCGTCTTACCCCTTTTGGAAGGGGGCCGCCTGCCCGAGTCCGGAGCCACTGGAGGTTCCGGCGCGGTGTTCGGCTGAGAGCCGAACTTGGAGCCCCCGGGAGCCTTGTTCCCTTTGCTCCTAGAGTCCAGAAGGTCACCTTAGGACGCCTCCGGGACTGTCTCCCCCCGGCTCGGCGCCCCTTGAGACAATACCTTGGCATATTCCGTAGGGCAAGGGGAGGAGGCGGTTGGAAGTGGATCACTATCCATATCCGAAGAATCTAAGGAGCCGTCCGACGAGGACACGTCGATACAGGCTTGGGGCGGTCTGCATAATCATATTCGGTGTTAGGAGAAGCAGTGCGACAAAGGTATGCTATGAGTTATTCTGGTATCCGAATACTTATGACTTCGCCAGGGGCTTGGCCCTGAGCAGCCACTCGTCTTCGCCTTCGGCGGCGGTGGTGGAGCAGTCCGGAAGAAGAGTCCTTCCCTTCTTGGACCCTTCGGCCTCCCCGGTTGGGGCGGCCTTCCTTTTCTTGTCTCCCCCGGCTGGAGGGGGAGCATCTTCATCTTCCTCCTCGTCTTCATGAGAGGAGTGCGTCGTGGAGTTATCGGACGATGAGTCCGGTACCACCTGGCGCCGGGAACTCTTTCGGGTTCCCTTGGCCTTCTTCTTGGTCTTCTCCGGCACCTTATAAGGAGCCGGAGTCAGCATCTCCGTCAGGAGAGCGTCCGCGGTGTCTTCGGGCAGGGGGGCGGACAGTCAATCTGCTCTGATGCCTCCACCCACTCCCCGCACATGGTTAAGCTATGGGAAATAAATATCCTACCAAATGTACAGAACTTACCGAATTCGCAGGGCGCTTTGCGCTTAGCCCGCGGTCCTCGGTGAGAGAGGGAGGGACCTCGGCGCCCTTGAACAGCACCCTCCAGACGTCTTTGTGCGTCGTGTCGAAGAGCTCGCTTAGAGTCTGGTGCAGGCCGGGTTGAACTCCCATAAGTTGAAATCCCGTTGCTGACACGGGAGGATCCGGCGGAAGAGCATGAGTTGGACTATGTTGACAAGCTTAAGTTTCTTGCTTGTCATGTTCCGGATACATTTCTGGAGTCCGTCCAGCTCCACCGATGAACCCCAGGACAGGCCCTTCTCCTTCCATGAAGTGAGCCGCGTGGGGATTCCGGATAGAAACTCGGGGGCCGCCACCCAGTTGGTGTCGCGCGGCTCGGTGATATAGAACCACCCCGATTGCCACCCCTTTACGGTCTCCACGAAGGAGCCCTCGAGCCATGCAACGTTGGGCATTTTCCCACCATGGCTCCGCCGCATTCCGCTTGTTGGCCGCCTACAACCTTCGGCTTGATATTGAAGGTCTTCAGCCATAAGCCGAAGTGGGGCTGGATGCGGAGGAAAGCCTCGCACACGACGATGAACGCCAAGATGTTTAGGATGAAGTTCGGGGCCAGATCATGAAAGTCCAGCCCATAATAGAACATGAGGCCGCGGACAAATAGATGGAGGGGAAACCCCAGTCCGCAGACGAAGTGGGGGAGGAAGACCACCCTCTCGTGAGGTTCTGGGGTAGGTATGACCTGCCCACGGCTGGCAGCCGGTACGCGATGTCCGCGGCTAAGTATCCAGCTCCTCGCAACTTTTTGATGTGCCCCTCCGTGACGGAGGAGGCCATCCACTTGCCTCTCGCTCCGGACATGTTTTGGAGAGAGTTGAGGAGGAGGATGCGGACTTGGGCGCTGGAGCACGAGTGCGCGAGAATGGATGAGCAAGGAGGAAGAAGGCGTGGGTAGAAAAAGGTGAGATCTTATCCCTTTATATGTGCGGACTAAACTATGCGCCCCCACTAGCCTCGTAAAACTCGCTTATCCCCCAAGCGCCGTAATTGATGGCGTGGTTGGGTTACCCACGTCCGTATTGATGAGAATCCCATAATAAGGGGAGCACGATCTCTGCTTTGACAAGACGTGTCAAGAAACCGCCTCGCGTTATGTGCGGGGCTGGTTAAGGAAAAACGGTTCAAATAATTACCGGGCCATGGCATGATGTCATGCTGCCAAAACGTGTCAGTAGATTGGATTTGTGGAAATATTATTCTCTCTACGGTGGTATGTGGAACTTATTTTGCAGGGTCGGACACTATCCTTGTATTCAAACTCGTCTGTGGTGTATTCGGAGGAAGAACCCGCCTTGCAATGCCGAAGACAACACTGCGCGCCGGATGCTATGTCTTGAGCTTGCGTTGGTTTTCCCCGAAGAGGAAGGGATGATGCAGCAGAGTAGCGTAAGTATTTCCCTCAGTTTTTGAGAACCAAGGTATCAATCCAGTAGGAGGCCACGCTCAAGTCCCTCGTACCTGCACAAAGCGATAGCTACTCACAACCAACGCGATTAGGGGTTGTCAATCCCTTCACGGTCACTTACGAGAGTGAGATCTGATAGATATAATATTTTTGGTATAAAGATGCAAAGTAAAAAGTAAAGGCAAAGTAAAAAAGCAAAGCAAGATTAAAGTGACGGAGATTGATATGATGAGAATAGACCTGGGGGCCATAGGTTTCACTAGTGGCTTCTCTCAAGAGCATAAGTAATCTACGGTGGGTGAACAAATTACTGTTGAGCAATTGACAGAATTGAGCATAGTTATGAGAATATCTAGGCATGATCATGTATATAGGCATCACGTCCGTGACAAGTAGATCGAAACGATTCTGCATCTACTACTATTACTCCACTCATCGACCGCTATCCAGCAAGCATCTAGAGTATTAAGTTAAAAACAGAGTAACGCCTTAAGCAAGATGACATGATGTAGAGAGATAAATTCATGCAATATGAAATAAACCCCATCTTGTTATCCTCGATGGCAACGATACAATACGTGCCTTGCTGCCCCTTCTGTCACTGGGTAAGGACACCGCAAGATCGAACCCAAAGCTAAGCACTTCTCCCATGGCAAGAACTACCAATCTAGTTGGCCAAACCAAACGGATAATTCGAAGAGACTTGCAAAGATAACCAATCATACATAAAAGAATTCACAGAATATTCAAATATTATTCATAGATAGACTTGATCATAAACCCACAATTCATCGGCCTCAACAAACACACCGTAAAAAGAAGATTACATCGAATAGATCTCCACAAGAGAGAGGGAGAACTTTGTATTGAGATTCAAAGAGAGAGAAGAAGCCATCTAGCTACTAACTATGGACCCGAAGGTCTGAGGTAAACTACTCACACTTCATCGGAGAGGCTATGATGATGTAGAGGCCCTCCGTGATGACGGCCCTCTTCCGGCGGAGCTCCGAAACAGGCCCCAAGATGGGATCTCGTGGATACAGAAAGTTGCAGCGGTGGAATTAGGTTTTTCGCTCCTGTTCTGATAGTTTGGGGGTACGTGTGTATATATAGGAGGAAGAATTACGCTGGAGGAGCAACGAGGGGCCCATGAGGCAGGGGGGCCCACCCTTGTGACCGCCTCTTTTGTTCCTTGGAGCAGGGTCCAAGTCTCCTGGATCACGTTCGGTGAGAAAATCACGTTCCAGAAGATTTTATTCCGTTTGGACTCCGTTTGATATTCCGTTTCTTCGAAACACTGAAATAGGAAAAAAAAAGCAATTCTGGGCTGGGCCTCTGGTTAATAGGTTAGTCCCAAAAATAATATAAAAGTGGAAAATAAAGCCCAATATAGTCCAAAACAATAGATAATATAGCATGGAGCAATCAAAAATTATAGATACGTTGGAGACGTATCACTGAACTCATCGTCATTGAAGCATGGTTCAGGGGCTACTGAGGGAGTCCTGGATTAGGGGGTCTCCGGGCAGCCAGACTATATCCTTTGGCCGGACTGTTGGACTATGAAGATACAAGATTGAAGACTTCGTCCCGTGTCCAGATGGGACTCTCCTTGGCGTGGAAGGCAAGTTAGGCAATACGGATATGTATATCTCCTCCTTTGTAACCGACCTTGTGTAACACTAGCCCCCTCCGGTGTCTATATAAACCGGAGGGTTTTAGTCCGTAGGACAACAGACAATCATACCATAGGCTAGCTTCTAGGGTTTAGCCTCTCCGATCTCGTGGTAGATCAACTCTTCTACTACTCATATTATCAAGAATAATCAAGCAGGACGTAGGGTTTTACCTCCATCAAGAGGGCCCGAACCTAGGTAAAACATCATGTCCCCTACCTCCCGTTACCATCCGCCTTAGACGCACAGTTCAGGACCCCCTACCCAGATCCGCCGGTTTTGACACCGACATCGCCCACGGTGGAACTATGCACCTCACCATCTTCTCTTCGGCACACCCCCATCTTATGATGGCTTGCGTATTTTTGGGCGCCTTTGCTATCCTAACACTGTCGACTCCTCTCCTCACAAACTCGCACCTCGTTCTGTCGCTTGCATATTCATCGGCTACCCCTCCAACTCCAAGGGATATCAGTGCTACGATCCCGTCTCCCACCGTGTGTTCACTTCCCGACACGTTTACTTTGATGAGCATGTGTTTCCGTTTCACCAGGTACCCCCGGCTGTTCCTCCCGCCACCGGTGACACGGGCTCCTCGATGCCTCTCCCAGGGCGCTCACGCGCCTCTCTTGGCCCGCCCCTGGCTTTGAGGCGCGCCCCCCAAAACAGTAGATAATATAGCATGGAGCAATCAGAAATTATAGATATGTTGGAGACGTATCAGGCATCCCCAAGCTTAATTCCTGCTCGTCCTCGAGTAGGTAAATGATAAAAAGAGAATTTTTGATGTGGAGTGCTACTTGGCATAATTTCAATGCAAATCTTCTTAATTGTGGTATGAATATTCAGATTAGAAAGATTCAAGATAAAAGTTTATATTGACATAAAAATAATAATACTTCAAGCATACTAACAAAGCAATTATGTCTTCTCCAAATAACCTGACCAAAGAAAGTTATCCCTACAAAATCATATAGTCTGGCTATGCTCCATCTTCACCACACAAAGTATTTTAATCATGCACAACCCCGATGACAAGCCAAGCAATTGTTTCATACTATAACTTTTTCAGAACTTTTTCAATCTTCACGCAATACATGAGCGTGAGCCATGGATATAGCACTATAGGTGGAATAGAATGGTGGTTGTGGAGAAGACAAAAAGGAGGGGAAGATAGTCTCACATCAACTAGGCGTATCAACGGGCTATGGAGATGCCCATCAATAGATATCAATGTGAGTGAGTAGGGATTGCCATGCAACGGATGCACTAGAGCTATAAATGTATGAAAGCTCAACAAATGAAACTAGTGGGTGTGCATCCAACTTGCTTGCTCACGAAGACCTAGGGCAATTTTGAGGAAGCCCATCATTGGAATATACAAGCCAAGTTCTATAATGTAAAATTCCCACTAGTATATGAAAGTGACAACATATGAGACTCTCTATATGAAGAACATGGTGCTACTTTGAAGCACAATATATGAGACTTGCTATATCATGGTGCTACTTTGAAGCACAAGTGTGGGAAAAGGATAGTAGCATTGCCCTTTTTTGGGCCTTCTTTTTTTTATTTGGCCTTTCTCTTTTTTATTGGGACAATGCTCTATTGAATGATGATCATCACACTTCTATTTATTTACAACTCAATGATTACAACTCGATTCTAAAAGAAAGTATGACTCTATATGGATGCCTCCGGCGGTGTACCGGGATATGCAATGAATCAAGAGTGACAAGTATGAAAAATTATGAACGGTGGCTTTGCGACAAATACTATGTCAACTACATGATCATGCTAAGCAATATGACAATGATGGATGTGTCATGATGAACTAGGTGGTGGAAAGTTGCATGGCAATATATCTCGGAATGGCTATGGAAATGCCATAATAGGTAGGTATGGTGGCTGTTTTGAGGAAGGTATATGGTAGGTGTATGATACCGGCGAAAGGTGCGCGGTATTAGAGAGGCTAGCAAAGGTGGAAGGGTGAGAGTGCGTATAATCCATGGACTCAACATTAGTCATAAAGAACTAATATACTTATTGCAAAAATCTAGAAGTTATCAAAGCAAAGTATTACACGCATGCTCCTAGGGGGATAGATTGGTAGGAAAAGACCATCGCTCGTCCCCGACCACCACTCATAAGGAAGACAATCAATAAACAAATCATGCTCCGACTTCGTAACATAACGGTTCACCATACGTGCATGCTACGGGAATTACAAACTTTAACACAAGTATTCTTTAAATTCACAACTACTCAACTAGCATGACTTTAATATTATCACCTCCATATCTCAAAACAATTATCATGCTTCAATCTTTTCTTAGTTATTCAACACACTCAAAAGAAAGTTTCACAAATCTTGAATACCAAGCATATTATTATTAAGCAAATTACCATGCTATTAAGAGACTCTCAAAATAATTTAAGTGAAGCATGAGAGATCAATAGTTTATTTAAAACGAATCCACCACCGTGCTCTAAAAGATCTAAGTGAAGCACATAGAGCAAAATTATAACGCTCAAAAGATATAAGTGAAGCACATAGAGAAAAATTATCTAGCTCAAAAGATATAAGTGAAGCACATAGAGCAAAACTACTTAGCTCAAAAGATATAAGTGAAGCACATAGAGTATTCTCTCAAATTTTAATCCATGTATGGCTCTCTAAAAAGGTGTGTACAGCAAGGATGATTGTGGTATACTAAGACACAAAGACACAAATAATACAATACGCTCCAAGCAAAACACATATCATGTTGGTGAATAAAAATATAGCTCCAAGTAAATTACCGATGGAAGTGGACGAAAGAGGGGATGCCTTCCGGGGCATCCCCAAGCTTTGACTTTTTTGTGTCCTTGGATTATCTTGGGGGTTCCATTGGCATCCCCAAGCTTTGACTTTTTTGTGTCCTTGGATTATCTTGGGGGTTCCATTGGCATCCCCAAGCTTAGGCTCTTGCCACTACTTGTTCCATGATCCATCAAAAGAATTCACCCAAAACTTGAAAACTTCACAACACAAAACTCAAAATAGAAAACTCGTGAGCTCCGTTAGCGAAAGAAAACAAAAGACCACTTCAAGGTACTGTAATGAACTCATTATTTATTTATATTGGTGTTAAACCTACTGTATTCCAACTTCTCTATGGATTATAAACTATTTTACTAGCCATAGATTCATCAAAATAAGCAAACAACACACGAAAAACAGAATCTGTCAAAAACAGAACAGTCTGTAGTAATCTGTAGCTAGCGCAATATCTGGAACCCAAAAAATTCTAAAATAAATTTCTGGACGTGAGGAATTTATCTATTAATCATCTGCAAAAATAATTAACTAAATATAACTCTTTACAGCAGTTCTCGTGAGCGCTAAAGTTTCTGTTTTTTACAGCAAGTTCAACAAGACTTTCCCCAAGTCTTCCCAACGGTTCTACTTGGCACAAACACTAATTAAGCACAAAAAACACAACCAAAACAGAGGCTAAATAATTTACTTATTAATAATCAGGAGAAAAAAGAAAGGAATAAAAATAAAATTGGGTTGCCTCCCAACAAGCGCTATCGTTTAACGCCCCTAGCTAGGGCATAAAAGCGAGGATAGATCTAGGTATTGCCATCTTTGGTAGGCAATCCATAAGTGGATCTCATGATAGTTTCATATAGTAATTTTATTTTCTTTCTAGGAAAGTGTTCCATGCCCTTTTTTAATGGAAATTGAAATCTAATATTCCCTTCCTTCATATCAATAATCGCACCAACCATTCTAAGGAAAGGTCTACCAAGAATAATATGGCAAGAAGGATTGCAATCTATATCAAGAACAATGAAATCTACGGGGCACATAATTCCTATTTGCAACAATAAGAACATCATTAATCCTTCCCATAGGTTTCTTAATAGTGGAATCCGCAAGATGCAAGTTTAGAGAGCAATCATCAAAGTGACGGAAATCTAGTAAATCACACAAAGTCTTGGGAATAGTAGAGACACTAGAACCCAAATCACACAAAGCATAGAACTCATGATCTTTAATTTTAATTTTAATAGTTGGTTCCCACTCATCATAGAGTTTTCTAGGGATAGAAACTTTCAACTCAAGTTTTTCTTCATAAGATTGCATCAAGGCATCAACAATATGTTCGGTGAAGGCTTTATTTTGACTATAAGCATGTGGAGAATTTAGCACGGATTGCAACAAGGAAATACAATCAATTAAAGAGCAACTTTCATAATTAAATTCCTTAAATCCAATATAGTGGGTTTAGCAACATGTAGATTTTTATTTCTTTCAATCCCACTTTCATCAATTTCATCATTAAGATCTAAATACTCCAAATTTTTAGAACGCCTTCTAGGTAAAGGAAGATCATATTCAGTTTCATCAAGATTAATATTGCAAAACAAAGATTTAATAGGGGACACATCAATAACTTTTAGATCTTCATCTTGATTTTCATAGGAATTGGAGGAACACGCTTTAATAAAGGCATCTTTGGAACCACGCATCCTAGTGGTTCTTTATTTGCACTCATCAATGGAAATTCTCATGGATTTGAGAGACTCATTGATATCATGCTTAGGAGGAATAGATCTAAGCTTTAAGGAATCAATCTCAAGAGAAATTCTATCAACGTTCCTAGCCAAATCATCAACTGTAAGCAATTTCTCTTCAAGCAAAGCATTAAAATTCTTTTGTGAATTCATAAACTCTTTAACACTATTCTCAAATTTAGAGGGCATCTTATTACAATTTCCATAAGAGTTGTTGTAGGAATTACCATAATTATTAGAAGGATTACTAGGATATGGCCTAGGATTAAAATTCCCTCTATAAGCGTTGTTACCACAATTATTCCTACCAACAAAATTCACATCCATAGATTCATTGTTATTCTCAATCAAAGTAGACAAAGGCATATTATTAGGATCAGAAGAAACACTCTTAGTAGAAAATAATTTCATAAGTTCATCCATCTTTCCACTCAACACATTAATTTCTTCTATCACATGCACTTTTTTATTAGAAGTTCTTTCAGTATTCCTTTGAGAATAATTAACCATAATATTATCTAGGAGTTTAGTAGCATCTCCTAAAGTGATTTCCATAAAAGTGCCTCCCGCGGCCAAATCTAAAAGATTTCTAGAAGCAAAATTCAATCCGGCATAAATTTTTTGTATAATCATCCACAAATTCAAACCATGAGTAGGGCAATTACGTATCATTAATTTCATTCTCTCCCAAGCTTGTGCAACATGTTCATGATCAAGTTGTTTAAAGTTCATAATATCGTTTCTAAGAGAGATGATCTTAGCGGGAGAAAAATACTTAGAGATAAAAGCATCTTTGCACTTGTTCCATGAATCAATACTATTCTTAGGCAAAGACGAAAACCAAGCTTTAGCACGATCTCTAAGATAAAAAGGAAATAGCTTCAATTTAACGACATCATTATTGACATCTTTTTTCTTTTGCATATCACATCAATCAACGAGGCTATTCAGATGAGTAGCGGCATCTTCACTAGGAAGGTCGGCGAATTGATCTTTCATAACAAGGTTCAACAAAGCAGTATTAATTTCACAAGATTCAGCATCGGTAAGAGGAGCAATCGGAGTGCTAAGGAAATCATTATTATTGGTATTGGTGAAGTCACACAATTTGGTAGTATCTTGAGCCATCGCGACAAACAAGCAATCTAACACACGAGCAAACAAAAAGGCAAGCGGGCAAAAAGAGGCAAATAGAGAGGGAGGATAGAGAGGGAGAGGGCGAATAAAATGGCAAGGGTGAATTGGGGGGAGAGGAAAACGAGAGGCAAATGGCAAATAATGTAATGCGAGAGATAGGGATTGTGATGGGTACTTGGTATGTTGACTTTTTGCGTAGACTCCCCGGCAACGGCACCAGAAATGGCTCATTGTCGGGAGTCAAATCTTGAATTGCACGAACCTCCCCGGCAACGACGCCAGAAATCCTTCTTGCTACGTCCTGAGCTTGCGTTGGTTTTCCCCGAAGAGGAAGGGATGATGCAGCAGAGTAGCGTAAGTATTTCCCTTAGTTTTTGAGAACCAACGTATCAATCCAGTAGGAGGCCACGCTCAAGCCCCTCGTACCTGCACAAAGCGATAGCTACTCGCAACCAACGCGATTAGGGCTTGTCAATCCCTTCACGGTCACTTACGAGAGAGAGATCTGATAGATATAATATTTTTGGTATTTTTGGTATAAAGATGCAAAGTAAAAAGTAAAGGCAAAGTAAAAAAGCAAAGCAAGATTAAAGTGATGGAGATTGATATGATGAGAATAGACCTGGGGGCCATAGGTTTCACTAGTGGCTTCTCTCAAGAGAGTATTCTACGATGGGTGAACAAATTACTGTTGAGCAATTGACAGAATTGAGCATAGTTATGAGAATATCTAGGCATGATCATGTATATAGGCATCACGTCCATGACAAGTAGATCGAAACGATTCTGCATCTACTACTATTACTCCACTCATCGACCGCTATCCAGCATGCATCTAGAGTATTAAGTTAAAAACAGAGTAACGCCTTAAGCAAGATGACATGATGTAGAGAGATAAATTC
Source organism: Triticum dicoccoides (assembly GCF_002162155.2). Lineage (NCBI taxonomy): Eukaryota > Viridiplantae > Streptophyta > Magnoliopsida > Poales > Poaceae > Triticum > Triticum dicoccoides. The sequence continues at coordinate 535,329,976 of NC_041390.1, read as the reverse complement.
ATGCAATATGAAATAAACCCCATCTTGTTATCCTCGATGGCAACGATACAATACGTGCCTTGCTGCCCCTTCTGTCACTAGGTAAGGACACCGCAAGATCGAACCCAAAGCTAAGCACTTCTCCCATGGCAAGAACTACCAATCTAGTTGGCCAAACCAAACGGATAATTCGAAGAGACTTGCAAAGATAACCGATCATACATAAAAGAATTCAGAGAAAATTCAAATATTATTCATAGATAGACTTGATCATAAACCCACAATTCATCGATCTCAACAAACACACCGCAAAAAGAAGATTACATCGAATAGATCTCCACAAGAGAGAGGGAGAACTTTGTATTGAGATTCAAAGAGAGAGAATAAGCCATCTAGCTACTAACTATGGACCCGAAGGTCTGAGGTAAACTACTCAAACTTCATCGGAGAGGCTATGATGATGTAGAAGCCCTCTGTGATGTTCTGGCGGATCTCCGGAACAAGCCCCAAGATGGGATCTCGTGGATACAGAAAGTTGCAGCGGTGGAATTAGGTTTTTGGCTCCTGTTCTGATAGGAGGAAGAAGTACGCTGGAGGAGCAATGAGGGGCCCACGAGGCAGGGGGCACGCCCTAGGGGGGGGGGGCGCTCCCCACCTTCATGACCGCCTCTTTTGTTCCTTGGAGCAGGGTCCAAGTCTCCTGGATCACGTTCGGTGAGAAAATCACGTTCCCGAAGATTTTATTCCGTTTGGACTCCGTTTGATATTCCGTTTCTTCGAAACACTAAAATAGGCAAAAAAACAACAATTCTGGGCTGGGCCTCCGGTTAATCGGTTAGTCGCAAAAATAATATAAAAGTGGAAAATAACCCCGATATAGTCCAAAACAGTAGATAATATAGCATGGAGCAATAAAAAATTATAGATACGTTGGAGACGTATCACCGGACTCATTGTCATTGAAGCCTGGTTGAGGGGCTACAGAGGGAGTCCTGGATTAGGGGGTCTCTGGGCATCCGGACTATATCCTTTGGCCGGACTGTTGGACTATGAAGATACAAGATTGAAGACTTCGTCCCGTGTCCGGATGGGACTCTCCTTGGCGTGGAAGGCAAGCTAGGCAATACAGATATGTATATCTCCTAAGGATGGCAATTTTATCCATGGATATCCGACCCGAATGGATAGGGTTTGGATATGCTTTTGTGCCCATGGGCGGCGCCCAAACCCGACCCGATTGTTCGTGGATAGGGCATGGATATAATCTTGTACCCATGGATATACCCAAACTCGACCCGATAGTATGACTTAATGGGGGAAAATCTTCTATCCCTGCCCCACGGTCATATGTCCCACAACAATTTTACACTTTTTTTTATCTAAAACATGCATAAGAAATTACACAATCCCCATCGTAACTTTTTTTTAGTTGACATTCAATCCCCTCTGTAACATACTCCAACACGCCTTCCCTTATTTTTACCTCCTTCTTAAATGACTCGTCATTCTCATCTGTTAGAAAAATACTAAATGATCTTAGGTTGTTAGTGGATATTGATTTACCATAAGTGAAGCCTATCCTACCACGAGGTGAAGAATGGAAGAGTTTATGTTAAGATTGTATTATGTCTTATTTATATGTCTCGAGAGGACCCAATGGATATCCAATGGGTATGGATATCCATCGGATTTGGACATGGACACAATTTTTCACCCATGGATTTTTTCATGGGCGGCCAAAAACTGTCTTCATGGACATGGATATGGATTTGAGATTGTTCAACCCGATCCAAACCCGACCCATTGCCATCCTTAATATCTCCTCCTTTGTAACCGACCTTGTGTAACCCTAACCCCCTCGGGTGTCTATATAAACCGGAGGGTTTTAGTCCGTAGGACAACAGACAATCATACCATAGGCTAACTTCTAGGGTTTAGCCTCTCCGATCTCGTGGTAGATCAGCTCTTGTACTACTCATATTATCAAGAATAATCAAGCAGGACGTAGGGTTTTACCTCCATCAAGAGGGCCCGAACCTGGGTAAAACATCGTGTCCCCTGCCTCCTGTTACCATCCTCCTTAGATGCACAGTTCGGGACCCCCTACCCGAGATCCGCCAGTTTTGACACCGACACCGCCCATGGTGGAACTATGCACCTCACCATCTTCTCTTCGGTATGCCCCCATCTTATGATGGATTGCGTATTTTCGGGTTCCTTCGCTATCCTAACATTGTCGACTCCGCTCCTCACAAACTCGCACCTCGTTCTGTCGCTTGCATATTCATCGGCTACCCCTCCAACTCCAAGGGATATCGGTGCTACGATCCCGTCTCCCACCGTGTGTTCACTTCCCGACACGTTTACTTTGATGAGCATGTGTTTCCGTTTCACCAGGTACCCCCGGCTGTTCCTCCCGCCACCGGTGACACGGGCTCCTTGACGCCTCTCCCAGGGCCCTCGCACGCCTCTCTTGGCCCGCCCCTGGCTTTGAGGCGCGCCCCCCGCATGCGGCGCCTCCTACAGCCGCGACGCTGGCGCCCCCGGCGTTCTCGACGTTGACGCCCGTGGCCCCCACAGCCCCCTCGGTGCCCGCGGGCCCCGCGCCCCCCTCGGCGCCCCTAGCGCCCGCAGCCCCTCCAGTGCTCGCGCCCCCAGGCGCCTATGGCCGGTCCGGTCACCCGCGCCCGTATGGTGTTTTTCACCCGAGCTTGCGCTACGCCGCGGATCACTACATCCATGCGGTGTCCACCTCTGAGCCGTTGCCGTTGCCGTCCTCCATTCGAGCCGCTCTTCATGACCCGCTCTGGATGGCTGCGATGCAAGAGGAGTTTGACGATCTGTTGCGCAACCGGACATAGCAGCTTGTTCCCCGTCCCCGGCACGCCAACGTGATTACCGGGAAGTGGGTCTTCAAACACAAGCTCCGTCCTGATGGTACCCTTGATCGCTATAAAGCGCGCTGGGTCGTTCGTGGCTTCCGACAGCGTGCTGGCATCGACTTCACCGACACCTTCGCTGGGGTCGTCAAGTCCGACACGATACGTAGGGTTCTTCACCTTGCGATCTCCCGTGCTTGGCCGGTGCACCAGATGGACGTCTCCAACGCCTTCCTCCATGGTCACCTAGAGGAGCAGGTCTTCTGCCAGCAGCCCACCGGGTTTGTTGACCCGGCGCTTCCCGACCATGTGTGCCTGCTCTCGCGGTCCTTGTACGGACTTAAGCAGGCTCCGCGCGCTTGGTACTAGCGCATCGCGGCGTTTCTCCACCAGCTTGGGTTCCGCTCTACCCGCTCGGATGCCTCGCTCTTCGTCTATCACCAGGGCATTGACACGGCCTACTTGCTACTCTATGTCGATGACATCATCCTGGCGGCTTGTACGACTGGTCTCCTTAGTCAGCTCACGGCTCGTCTTTGCGCTGAGTTCGCCATCAAGGACTTGGGTCCTTTGCACTACTTCCTCAGTGTCGAGGTGGTGCGCCGTCCGGATGGCTTCTTCCTTCATCCGCGTAAGTACGCTCATGAGCTCCTGGAGCACGCTGGCATGCTTAACTGCAAGCCGGCCGCCACGCCTGTTAATACGAAGGCCAAGCTTTCTGCCACGGATGGTTCTCCTGCTGTAGATGCTGCTTTCTATCAGTCTATCGTTGGTGCTCTCCAATACCTCACTCTGACTCGATCAGAGATCCAGTATGCCGTGCAGCAGGTGTGTCTTCATATGCATGCCCCCGAGACGTTCACTGGGCTGCCGTCAAGCGGATTCTCCGCTACGTCTGTGGCACTATGGATCTTGGCGTCAAGATTCATGCCTCAGCAAACACCGCCCTAACCGCCTACTCCGATGCAGACTGGGCGGGCTGCCCTAACACTCATCGATCCACCTCGGGCTATTGTGTCTACCTTGGACCCTCCCTTATCTCATGGTCGTCCAAGAGACAGCCTACAGTCTCTCGTTCCAGTGCTGAGGCCGAGTATCGTGCGGTGGCCAACGCCATCGCCGAGTGTTCGTGGCTTTGCCAGGTGCTTCAGGAGCTCTCTTGCCCTGTTGACCGTGCCACAATGGTCTACTGCGACAATGTCTCGACGGTCTACCTCTCCGCTAACCCGGTGCATCATCGACGGACCAAGCATATTGAGTTGGATATTCATTTTGTTCGGGAACAGGTGGCCCTTGGCCATATTCATGTTTTACATGTCCCTACTTCCCAACAATTTGCAGATATCATGACCAAGGGCTTGCCTACGGCGTTATTTGAGGAGTTCCGGTCCAGTCTTTGCGTTAGCCGCGGTGCTGCTTCGACTGTCGGGGGGGTGTTGAGTATATGTGTGTTCCTTGTATAGTTGAGGTCCGTGGCCCATCTTTGTACATCATATATACGTGCCTATGCACGAGAGCAATACATCATGCAATCATAATCTCATACAACCTCGATGTGTAGTATCTCAACGTTGGGAAAGCACCTGAGGAAGCTGACCAGCATATTTACCTCCTCCAAGGCACAAAAATTAACCTTCAGGCCCAATATCTTGATGCCTAATTCTCGCCCTTGTGTTAGGCTGCATTGACCAAGCCATGCACCCAAAGAAAGATATACATCATCTCTAGAATGTAGATCTAGATATAATTATGCAACGTTGGCAACGCCATGAGTCGAGTGACGGAAAGGTAGTACCTTGATGACTTTGTCACCGATGTGTAGCTGGTGAATTCTTGGCTCCAAGTAATCGAGCGCCCGCAGTTTGGGTGCACAGGCATTCTTGACCTTCACCGGGATCCCATCACCTTCACCAGAACCTCCAGTAGGTGCTTCAAACAGGATGAGCCGCTCCAGGACCGGCGCCTCCACGACGGCGACCCCCCCTCCACCATGGACAACCAGAGGAGCACGCACTGCAGGCTTTTGCTATGGAGGAGGACGCGCTCGGGCGTCTTGTTGAAGATGAGCGCGAGGATCTCCAGGACCGGGCTGCAGGCGAGCATGTAGTCGAGGCCTCGGTCGGTGATGGTGATTAGGAACCTGTGGAGCTCTCGGAGGTAGGGGAACACGTCGGCGCCGCGGGGTAGGCCGGCTGTGTTTTTCGCCCGAGCTTGAGCTACACCGCGGATGACTACGTCCATGCGGTATCCACCTCTGAGCCGTCGCCGTTGCCGTCCTCCGTTCGAGCCGCTCTTCGTGACCCGCTCTGGATGGCTGCGATGCAAGAGGAGTTTGACGCTCTGTTGCGCAACCGGACGTGGCAGCTTGTTCCCCGTCCCCGGCACGCCAATGTGCTTACCGGGAAATGGGTCTTCAAACACAAGCTCCGTCCTGATGGTACCCTTGATCGCTATAAAGCGCACTGTGTCATTCGTGGCTTCCGACAGCGTGCTGGCATCGACTTCACCGACACCTTCGCTGGGGTCGTCAAGCCCGACACGATACGCAGGGTTCTTCACCTTGCGGTCTGCCGTGCTTGGCCGGTGCACCAGATAGACGTCTCCAACGCCTTCCTCCATGGTCACCTAGAGGAGCAGGTCTTCTGCCAGCAGCCCACCGGGTTCGTTGACCCGACGCTTCCCGACCACGTGTGCCTGCTCTCGCGGTCCTTGTACGGACTTAAGGAGGCTCCGCATGCTTGGTACCAGCGCATCATGGCATTTCTCCACCAGCTTGGGTTCCGCTCTACCCGCTCGGATGCCTCGCTCTTCGTCTATCACTAGGGCACTGACACGGCCTACTTGCTACTCTATGTCGACGACATCATTCTGATGGCTTCTACGGCTGGTCTCCTTAGTCAGCTCACGGCTCGTCTTCGCGCTGAGTTCACCATCAAGGACTTGGGTCCTTTGCACTACTTCCTCGGTGTCGAGGTGGTGCGCTGTCCGAATGGCTTCTTCCTTCATTAGTGTAAGTACGCTCATGAGCTCCTGGAGCGCGCTGGCATGCTTAACTGCAAGCCCACCGCCATGCCTGTTAATATGAAGGCCAAGCTTTCTGCCACGGATGGTTCTCCTGCTATAGATGTTTCTTTCTATCGGTCTATCGTTGGTGCTCTCCAGTACCTCACTCTGACTCGATCGAAGATCCAGTATGCCGTGCAGCAGGTGTGTCTTCATATGCATGCCCCCGAGACATTCACTGGGCTGCCGTCAAGCGGATTCTTCGCTACGTCTGTGGCACTATGGATCTTGGCGTCACGCTTCACGCCTCAGCCGACACCGCCATCATCGCCTACTCCGATGCAGACTGGGCGGGCTGCCTTGACACTCATCGATCCACCTCGGGCTATTGTGTCTACCTTGGACCCTCCCTTATCTCGTGGTCGTCCAAGCGGCAGCCTACAGTCTCTCGTTCCAGTGCTGAGGCCGAGTATCGTGCGGTGGCCAACACCGTCGCCGAGTGTTCGTGGCTTTGCCAGGTGCTTCAGGAGCTCTCTTGCCCCATTGACCGTGCCACAATGGTCTACTGTGACAATGTCTCGGCGGTCTACCTCTCCGCTAACCCGGTGCATCATCGACGGACCAAGCATATTGAGTTGGATATTCATTTTGTTCGGGAACAGGTAGCCCTTGGCCATATTCATGTTTTACACGTCCCTACTTCCCAACAATTTGCAGATATCATGACCAAGGGCTTGCCTACGGCATCATTTGAGGAGTTCTGGTCCAGTCTTTGCATCAGCGGCGGTGCCACTTCGACTGCCGGGGGGGGGGGGTGTTGAGTATATGTGTTATGTGCATATTGTGTATTGGGCCCGCCTCCTAGTTCCTTGTATAGTTGAGTTCCGTGGCCCATCTTTGTACATCATATATACGTGCCTATGCACGAGAGCAATACATCGTGCAATCATAATCTCATACAACCTCGATGTGTAGTATCTCAACGTTGGGAAAGCACCTAAGGAAGCTGACCAGCATATTGACCTCCTCCAAGGCACCAAAATTAACCTTCAGGCCCAATATCTTGACGCCTAATTCTCGCCCTTGTGTTAGGCTGCATTGACCAAGCCATGCACCCAAAGAAAGATATACATCATCTCTAGAATGTAGATCCAGATATAATTATGCAACGTTGGCAACGCCATGAGTCGAGTGACGGACATGTAGTACCTTGATGACTTTGTCACCGATGTGCAGCTGGTGAATTCTTGGCTCCAAGTAACCGAGCACCCGCATTTTGCGTGAACAAGCATTCTTGACCTTCACCGGGATCCCATCACCTTCACCAGAACCTCCAGTAGGTGCTTCAAACAGGATGAGCCGCTCCAGGACCGGCGCCTCCACGACGGCGACCTCCCCCTCCACCATGGACAACCAGAGGAGCACGCACTGCAGGCTTTTGCTGCGGAGGAGGATGCGCTCGAGCGTCTTGTTGAAGATGAGTGCGAGGATCTCCAGGACCGGGCTGCAGGCGAGCATGTAGTCGAGGCCTCGGTCGGTGATGGTGATTAGGAACATGTAGAGCTCTCGGAGGTAGGGGAACACGCCAGCGCCGCGGGGTAGGCCGGCTATGTCCGGGAAGGTCCAGAAGCCCAGGAAGAGGCGCTGGAGCGAGGCGCAACGGAGGACGTCGGCTGGGAGGGGCAGGGTGTCGGCGGTGGGGTCGCAGACATTGTCGACGAGGACGAGGTCCTCGATGCCCTTGGAGGCAAGGAGGCGCGGCCACTCGACGAGCGCGCGCCCGTGGTACGCGAACCGGTAGCGGGCGAAGGTGGCACCGCGGAAGGGACCAGAGTGGTCGGCGAGGATGCGGCCGACCATGGGTCGGGGCAGATCTACGTCGCGGAGGACGAGCGGGGCGGATCGCCAGAGGTGGCGCCAGCGGGAGGCGAGGGAGGTGGTGCGGGCGGCGTCCTTGACTGGGAAGCGTGAGACGATGTTGCGGAGGAGGTCGTCCGGGAGGGCGCTGACGCGGTCCTCGCCGTCGTACCCCGCGGCAGCGAGGGAGGGGGGCTTTGCGATGGCCTGGGCACCGCCGGCCTCGGGAACCACCCCATGACTTGCTCGACGATGGCGGCCATGGCCGGGGGTGGGAGTGGAGTGGAGGCAGGGGCGCAGGGCAAGTTATTTACTCAAAACCACCACACCTTAAGGATAAGGTAAACAACTTGGTACCACATTTGAACCAGGGCACAGAAATCATTGAAAATGCGCCTAATTGATAACGCGGAGCATTGATAGTTTGATAAGCTTGCGAAAACAGCGAAACTGATAAGTTGGGTCCGCATGTGGAGCTGACGTAGTGACGACTAAAACCTTTGATCAGCTGATGTGGCAAATGAGATGTGGGCCTCACCTGTCAATGACTAGACGGTCATCTTCTTCCCATATCTCTTTCTTTGAGGCATTTCATCGAACAACTTTTGGGCGCCAATCGAACAGCTTTTGGGCGCCAATCATTTTCTTCTCGCCAGAGATAGTGAGTAGCGCTAGCTCGTCCGCCTTTCCATGGAGCGCCGGCGGGGTAGATGTTCTCATGCCGGGAGAGAAGGAGGCCGGCGGACTCCACCGGTGAGAGACGACGGCGCGAGGTCGCCCGTGGCCAGAGCGAGCTCGCCGTTGACCAACATGAGCACGAAGTACGCTGTCGGCGGCTCCGATCGGCACGTCGCGAGACGTCCGCACGAGAGGTCCCATGAGAACGCGATGGAGTGGTTGGACACGCTGGGTCATGGCACCCTGACAGCGGCTCCGGTGGACGGGTGGTACAGCAAGGCCGACGCGAGCAGCCGCCGCCGACTGAGGCGGCCATCCACGGGCTGCGGTGGTCGCGTCTTGGCCGGCTACTCCCCTCGAAGCAGGCGAAGAGCAGCGTCGCCGTCGCGTGCCCAGGCTGACTCGTCGGCCAACGAGCACCGCCCCGCCCCGCCGCGCGCCTAGGCCGACGAGCAGTATAGGATTGGCCGCAGATGGCGGCGAGTGTAGGCGCGGCAGTGGTAGAAGTTCTGGCGGCGGCACATCTGGCGACCGCAGGTTTGGCTCGTAGTTCGTGGCTGGCTTTAGTCGCGGCGAGGCGCTGTAGTCCATGGAGTCAGGTGGCGGGCTGACGAGCAATTGCTCTTGGACGCCACTGCGGCTGCTCGTTTTCTAAATTTTCCCGCGCCCCCGAGCTAGCTCCTCCATGGCAGGCAAGCTTCAGTGTCCGCCATGGACGACGATGAGCATGCCCGCGCCTGCACGTACGCCTCCCACTCCAGTCGCTTGGCCAAAGCGCCCCCGCGCCCGCAGCTCACACGAGCGCACTCTTGTAGTGCCTTGTGACCATGGGGAGGAGGGGTGCGACGGCATGGATGGAGGCTCGTGGCCGACTCCATGGCAGCGGCGCTCTGGCCTGCGGGGTGCCCACCAAATGTTTGTTAAAATGCCCATGAAAAAAGAAGGAAGAAGTAAAAAAGAAAAAGAAAAAAACAAATACTTGAGTGATTGACAGGTGGGACCTATGTCCAACTCAGCATAGTGTCCACATAAGCACGCCACGTCAGCCCGACATGCGGGCCCAACTTGTCAGTTTCGCTGTTTTCGCGGCCAAATTCCAGCATCAGTGCTCCGTGTTACAGATTAGGCGCATTTTTGGTGGTTTTTTGTGCCCTGGTTCAAATGTGGTACCAAGTTATTACTCTAGCCCCAAATGTGGTGGTTCTGGATAAATAACTCAGACAACACTGACTGTAGGAAAGGGAAGAGAGATATGGATTTTGCTAGGCTAGGTGAAAAAGGTGGGAAGCCGGTTCCTCATGGGCCCGCTTGGAGCGGAATGTTCTTGCAATTGTTTACTCCTTCGTACTTTTCATAAAATCTTGAGAGTCAATTAATCTACTCCATTTATTAATGGTTCTTTTTACTAATGACGTCTTTAGTGCCACTAAATATCACGGTTCGGACACATTGTGTCATCCAACATGGTGCATCAAACGTTCACCATCGGTCTGCAAGTCCAAATTCTCGCAAATTGGAGGCCAACCTGGGAACGTTTGTGGACGTCTGAACAGCCGCCACGTAGGCTTTCGACATCCCCGGTTCACACAAAAAACCCATTCGAAGCCCTGCTTTTCTCCCTGCATCCATCCGCCCTTACTCTGTGTCCGTGTAATCCGAGACCGTGTCGTCGCTATACCACCTACTCCGTAGTCTAGGCCTTCAAGGACCTCCCCCGCTCCACCCAGGTGCCAACCCCAACTTGCCCACGCCTCCCTTCCATCCCTAGTCTAACCGCCGCCTAGGCACCCTCTGCCCCGCACATTGTCGTCCATGGTGGACACCACGTCCAGAAAAGTGTTTGGTCAAACGTTATAGCCAAATTTATTGGCTTTTTTGTTGACTTTGAAGCACATATGATGGATTCAGTCGTGGAGCACTTCTGCTGAGTCCATGGATTCGTCCTCGTCATATGAGGATGAAATGACGATGATACTTGCAGTTATTGGAGATGCCCAACATGCGAAGGAGCATGTTCTCAATTTGAAGGGAAAAATCAAGGGGCATCGAGTGATGAATCCGAATAGGGCACGGGGCATATGATACTAATGAACGACTACTTTGTCCCTGGTGCGCTATTCGAGTCATTTTTTCATCGTCGTTTTTGGATGAGCCAAACTGTGTTTGATCGCCTCTACATTGGTACCCGACCCTATTATGACTACTTCATTTCGAAAAAGGATGTTGTTGGAAACAATGGATCATTTGGTTACTAGAAGTGCACAACTGCATTGAGGATGCTTGCTTATGGACAATGGGCAAATTCATGGGACGAGTACCTTCGGACGTCCAAAACAACATGTCTCGAAGCCATGATTAGGTTTGCTATTGCGGTGGTCAACGTGTTTGGACCGGAGTACTTGAGAGAACTAACTGTCGAAGACACCACACGGCTCATGGCACTGTCGGGGGCAAGAGGGTGGCCAAGTATGCTCTGATTCCTCGATTGCAATCACTGGCAACAAAAGAATTTCCATATGCTAGTGAGGGGAGAACCATGACTTGCATCAGTTCAGGATCCCCAAGAGCACTTGAGCTCTCTTTAGCTAATTGTACTCATGAGACAAGCTGAGTAATACCCCCTCCGTATCAAAATACAAGAAGTTTTTGTAGGCCAGTTTAACCTACAAAAACATCTTATATTTTGGTACAACTATAGTACAAGTTTTTACCCGCCAAAAAAGAAGAAAAAATAAAATAATTTCCCATATGCTCTACAAGGGCATTATCGGGGCCATTCCAAGAGGCCCACCATCATTCTTGAAATAGTTGCATCATAAGATCACTAGATTTTGCACTCTTCCTTTCGAATGCCTAGGTCTCACAATGACATAAATGTGTTGTTGCGGTCTCCATTGTTTGCAAGGTTGTGTGCGGGAGAAGCTCCTCCGTGCAACTATACAATCAATACTCATGACTATGACATTAGCTACTATCTTTGTGACAATATATATCCTTAGTGGATGACCTTCGCCAAGACCATCTCTGATCCAATGGGTGAGAAAAGATCTGACTTTTCCCAAAGAAAAAAAGAGCTATAAACGATGTCGAGAGGGCATCTGAAGTGCTCCATGCCCTATTTATAGTTGTTCGAGGACCTGCAAAAACATGGAATCTAGAGGCATTGTGGGAGATGATGAAAACTTGTGCGATCATGCACAACATGATTGTGAAGGACGAGGGTGAAAAAGATCGCCATGGTCCGGAATTTGAGCACATGGGTGATTCTATCCCAATACCATAGCAGAATGTGGCGATGGTTTTATCCAACTGCATCAGCAGATTCGCCATCGAGCAACTCATGAAAAGTTTCAGAATGATTTGGTTGAGCATTTGTGAGTGTTTTGAGGGGAGAACTAAAAATGTCTCTAAATAAGTGAAGTTCAATTTTGAATTTTTTTATTGCACAACTTCATGTTTGGATTGTACTCCCTCCATTCCTAAATATTTGTCTTTCTAGAGATTTCAACAAGTGACTACATACGGAGCAAAATGAGTGAATCTACACTCTAAAATATGTCTATATACATCTGTATGTGATAGTCCATTTGAAATCTCTAAAAAGACAAATATTTAGGAACTGAGGGAGTAATATTTATATTTGAATTATTGTTTCACAAATTTGAATTATGTTATAATGAGGTTGGGACCACACTAGTTGATAGGTTACAAAGTATATGGATGGCTACTTAATGACAACATAACTAATGAATCAATATGGGCGAAATGACATTGATTGGGGTCAACGACGTGTGATTTTGGTGGGGACTAGGACATGATGAAAACTTGTGTGATCATGCACAACATGATTATGGAGGATGAGGGTGACAAAGTTTTCTATGGTGTGGAATTTGAGCACATTAGTTATCCTATCCAAATACCATAGGTGAAAGTGGCGACGTTCGAGGATTTTATCGAAATACATCAACAGATTCGCCATCGAGCAACTCATGAGAAGTTTTAGAATGATCTGGTTTAGCATTTGTGGGTGTTTCGAGGGGAGAACTAAAAGTATGTTTGAATAAGTTGAATTCAAATTTAAACTATTTCATTGCAAAACTTCATGTGTTGTTGAACAAATTTGAATTATATATACCCCTATATAGTCTGCGAATAACTTTGAAAGATGGTCGTTGGATGAAGCCAATCCTAAGGTGCAGAGATGGCAAATCTAAGCACTACTGGCTGTTGGATATCATCTATATTTCACCAGATTTTGCCACATGTACAATCTAGAAGACTTCATGGTTGAACTTAAGCATAATGCACAAACCTCAAAACACAAGCACTTCTCCTTTGTTCTAAAATCTTCCATATCATATTCACCCAATTTTTTTCTAGATGAATTGCCATTATTTGTTTTTTACTTTATGCTTTACAACGCACATTTCCATGAATCTTAAAATAGATTAGCTTTTTTATAAAAACCAATTGATTTTGAATGAGATGAACTATAAGAATTAAACAAACATCTACATCATACATATATGACTCAAAGCTTACATGCTATAATGTGATATTTATTCATAATTTGGTTTCCAAATATCATGCGTGCAATACACGTTACCTTACTAGTGTTATAATGTGGTTGGAATCACACTAGTTGACAAGTTACAAAATATATGGATGACTAATGACAACTTAATTAATGTATCAGTTTGGGCAGAATGACATTGATTCGGTCAATAGAGTGTGATTTGGGTGGGGACTACCACCCATAGATATCAAAGGGATTGCACGATTAGCTTTCATGTGTAACTATGATTCAATATGAGCTCTGTCTTAGACCAAGTAAGTTGTGGGAACCTAGCCCAGCAGACTAACTGATGTAGTTTATGCATGTTAGGTCATATGGGTCTACCATGTGATGTGGGATATTACTTCCCAAATGTACTGTCTTAGTCTACCTAGCTACTCTATACTGGAGTTTAGTCACAGAAGGGTGTGACTATGTCTCGCGGGTAAAGTACACGTACCTCTATAGAGTGTTAAAAAATGATCATGATTTGTTGCATCCTCGGTTATGCACAAATTGGGAAACTTGGCGGGGGAACTGTCAGCTTGATCCATCACCTATTCTTAATTAAAAAATTGGGTTAAACAAAGGAAACAGGCCACTACTTGACGATATTGATGGTGGAATGCAATCGATTAACTGGTGGGGATGGTCTAGGGTTGCTCTGCGATGCACTTGGCCCAAGTGATGTTGTGGATTGCTATGGGATGAGTATGTCCTATGTATAGAGCAGACCACTTATATATAAAAGACGAGATAAAACCACTATTGCTTTGGCAAATGAACCAACCCCCACTTACCCCGAAAGCATGATTTCATCTGTTATACTTTCCCGATGAAACTTGTCAATCCATTCTATGTATTGACCCTTGTGGTTGTAACATATCATGTTACATGATTCCCGTATAGAATGAGAGATACGGAGGAGGGTTACAGTCAATTCCTGTATACTACCACAAGATAATATTGTATATCCGCTACATGATATTATGAGTTAGCCTTGAGCTAAGCAGGTATGTAATGTAAAAGAGACGGGATTTGCAATGTAGTTCTATGATATGTGACGTATCTTGGTATTTTATAGTAAATTGCGTGTGTCAGCTATTAATCCAAGGACTGACATAACAAAGCAGAGATATTCGACCCTTATCCGGGACCAGGTCGTCACAGATGTCTGGGGGGGGGGGTTCCAAGAGGAAATAGGCTAACGACTGTTTCCATCATAGAAAATGATCTTGGGAGACGATTTTTCTTCCACCACGAGGATTTTTGTCACAAACAATCACAGTTTTTTGTAGCGATTGATGGGTGGTCTTTTTTATTGGAAGTATTCCCTCCTTCCATCTATATAGGGCCTAATCCGTTTTCAAGACCGTCTTTGACTATTGATAAGATTAATAATACATAAGATGTATAATGTGAAAATTATATCATTGGAAGCTCCTTTTACGTACAAATTTGACGGTATGCTTTGTGTAACTTGCATGTCATATATTATTGCTCTAACCCTTGGTCAAAGTTAGCCTCGAAAAACGCATTAGGCCCTATTATATGGAAGGAGGGAGTACCTCTCAAACAAAGACCATTTCGTCCAACACAAAGGAGTAGAGATGGCGAAAACATGACCTAAAATGCTGAGAAGTACACAATGTATAGTGATCAGACTAAAACAACACAAAATCACCGACCATAATTGTGGTCATGCCAATCTCCGATACTCCTCATCTCTTATCTTACTAAAGAAGATGTAAGGTCCTATACTACGTCAATTTTTCTTCCGCACACCTTCCGTCCGCCCTCCCTCTGTATGTTACTCCACCCTTGCATCATTTTTCCATCCCTCCCAATTTTCTTTCGTAATGATTTTTATCTGGTCAGTTAATCAGACCAATATTTGATAACACAATAAATTCACACATAGTAATCAATCTCTTCTTTGGCAATAAATATTTGATAAGGCAATAGATTCATGGGAAGGAATCAATCATGATTTGTAATTATTTGCTAACACAATAAAATTCATGGGAATGAATCAATCACAGTCAGTCATCATTCCCTTCCTATCTCTATCTTTACCTCTATCTCTACTTTAAGAGTTAAGTAAAGTTTCATTTAACTTTTGTGCTGTCTGGTATGGCAACTCATAAAAAATGATTGGTACGGCTTAGCCCTTTTTGATAGAAAGTAGCATTGTTAAGGGAGAGAAAGGGTTGGATGCGAGTGACGATCCTAAAGGTATAGTTGAGACATGATTGGTATCAAACTTCGATATATGTGTGTCATGTTACAATGCACGGCCAATCACCTAGTTTAATTTAAAAATATGTCGCTGATACGTCCATTTTGCATCATGCTTTTATACCGATATTTATTGCATTATGGGCTGTTATTTCACATGATGTCGCAATACTTATGGCTATTCTCTCTTATTTTACAAGGTTTACATAAGGAGGGAAAATGCCGGCAGCTGGAATTCTGGGATGCAAAAGGAGAAAATATTAGGGATCTATTCTGCATAACTCCAAAATTACTGAAACTCCACGGAATACCTTATAATAAATAATGAAAAATCCTTGCCAAAGATGAAGACCAGGGGGCCCACACCCTGCTCACGAAGGTGGGTGGCGCGCCCCCCTAGGGCGCGCCCCCTACCTCGTGGGCCCCCTGGTGGCTCTCCGATGACCATCTTCTCCTATATGAAGTCTTTTGTCGAGAAAAAAAATAAGAAGCAACCTTTCGGGACGAAACTCCGCCGCCACGAGGCGGAACCTTGGCGGATCCAATCTAGAGCTTCGGCAGAGCTATTCTGCCGGGGAAACTTCCCTCCCGGAGGGGGAAATTATCGCCATCGTCATCACCAATGCTCCTCTCATCGGGAGAGGGCAATCTCCATCAACATCTTCATCAGCACCATCTCATCTAAAAACCCTAGTTCATCTCTTGTATTCAATTCTTGTCTCCCAGTCCGGGATTGGTGCTAGTAGGTTGTTGGTAGTGTTAATTACTCCTTGTAGTTGATGCTAGTTGGTTTAATTGGTGGAAGATCATATGTTCAGATCCTTTATACATATTAATACCCCTCTGATTATGAACATGTTTATGCTTTGTGAGTAGTTACGTTTGTTCCTGAGGACAAGGGAGAAGTCTTGCTATTAGTAGTCATGTGAATTTGGTATTCGTTCGATATTTTGATGAGATGTATTTTGTCTAGCCTCTAGTGGTGTTATGTGAACATCGACTACATAAAACTTCACCATTATTTGGGCCTAGAGGAAGGCATTGGGAAGTAATAAGTAGATGATGGGTTGCTAGAGTGACAAAAGCTTAAACCCTAGTTTATGCGTTGCTTCGTAAGGGGATGATTTGGATCCATATGTTTCATGCTATGGTTAGGTTTACCTTAATACTTTTTTTATAGTTGCGGATGCTTGCAATAGAGGTTAATCATAAGTGGGATGCTTGTTCAAGTAAGAAAAACACCCAAGGACCGGTCCACCCACATATCAAATTATCAAAGTACCGAACGCGAATCATATGAACGTGATGAAAACTAGCTTGACGATATTTCCATGTGTCCTTGGGAGTGCTTTTCCTTATATAAGAGTTTGTCCAGGCTTGTCCTTTGCTACAAAAAGGATTGGGCCACCTTGCTGCACTTTATTTACTTTTGTTGCTTGTTGCTCGTTACAAATTATCTTATCACAAAACTATCTGTTACCACTTATCTCAGTACTTGCAGAGAATACCTTGCTCAAAACCGTTTATCATTTCCTTCTGCTCCTCGTTGGGTTCGACACTCTTACTTATCGAAAGGACTACGATAGATCCCCTATACTTGTGGGTCATCAGTCGCCACCAAAGGGGGGCACACAAGGTAGGCTTAGGAGAAACCATGCCATCATAATATGATCCCAAACATGTATAAGTCCTGAAGAAAGCAATAGCAATAAAACTAAACAATCGTTATGCTAAGCTAACAGATGGGTCTTGTCCATCACATCATTCTCCTAATGTTGTGATCCCGTTCATCAAATGACAACACATGTCTATGGTTAGGAAACTTAACCATCTTTGATTAACGAGCTAGTCTAGTAGTGAATTACTAGGGACATGGTGTTTTGTCTATGTATCCACACATGTATCAAGTTTTCGGTTAATACAATTCTAGCATGAATAATAAGCATTTACCATGATATAAGGAAATATAAAATAACAACTTTATTATTGCCTCTAGGGCATATTTCCTTCAGTCTCCCACTTGCACTAGAGTCAATAACCTAGTTCACATCGCCATATGATTTAACACCAATAGTTCACATCGCCATGTGACTAACACCCAAAGAGTTTACTGGAGTCAATAATCTAGTTCACATCGCCATGTGATTAACACCCAAAGAGTACTAAGGTGTGATCATGTTTTGCTTGTGAGAGAGGCTTAGTCAGCGGGTCTGTCACATTCAGATCCGTATGCATTTTGCAAATTTCTATGTCTACGATGCTCTGCATGGAGCTACTCTAGATAATTGCTCCCACTTTCAATATGTATCCAGATCGAGACTCAGAGTCATCTAGATTAGTGTCAAAGCTTGCATCGATGTAACTCTTTATGACGAACTCTTTATCACCTCCATAACCGAGAAACATTTGCTTAGTCCTCTTTAAGGTAACTAAGGATAATTTTCACCATTTTCCAGCGACTAGATTACTATTGTACCCCCTTGCCAAACTCATGGCAAGGCACACAATAGGTTTGGTACACAATATGGCATACTTTATAGAACTTATGACTAAGGCATAGGGAATGACTTTCATTCTCTCTATATATTCTGCCATGGTCGTGTTTTGAGTCTTACTCAACTTCACACCTTGTAACATAGGCAAGAACCCTTTCTTTGACTGATCCATTTTGAACTGCTTCAAAACTTTATCAAGGTATGTGCTTTGTGAAAGTCCTATCAATCGTCTTGATCTAACTCTATAGATCTTGATGCCCAATATATAAGCAGCTTCACCGAGGTCTTTCATTGAAAAAAATTCTTATTCAAGTATCCTTTTATGCTATCCAGAAATTCTATATCATTTCCAATCAACAATATGTCATCCACATATAATATCAAAAATGCTACAGAGGTCCCAATCACTTTCTTGTAAATATAGGCTTCACCATAAGTCTGTATAAAACAATATGCTTTGATCACCTTATCAAAGCGTATATTCCAACTCCAAGATGCTTGCACCAGTCCATAGATCGATCGCTGGAGTTTTGCACACTTTGTTAGCACCTTTAGGATCGACAAAACCTTTTGGTTGCACCATGTACAATTCTTCTTTAAGAAATCCATTAAGGAATGCAATTTTGACATCCATTTGCTAGATTTCACAAAATGCGGCAATTGCTAACATGATTCGAACAAACTTAAGCATCGCTACGAGTGAGAAAGTCTCAGCATAGTCATCTCCTGGAACTTGTCAAAAACCTTTTGCGACAAGTCGAGCTTTGTAGACATTAACATTATCATCAGCGTCAGTCTTCTTCCTGAAGATCCATTTATTCTCAATGGCTTGCCCATCATTGGGCAAGTCAACCAAAGTCCATAATTTGTTCTCATACATGGATCCTATCTCAGATTTCATGGCCTCAAGCCATTTATCAGAATCTGGGCTCATCATCGCTTCCTCATAGTTCGTAGGTTCGTCATGGTCAAGTAACATGACTTCCAGAACAGGATTACCGTACCACTCTGGTGTGGAACATGTTCTAGTTGACCTACAAGGTTGAGTAGTAACTTGATCTGAAGTTTCATGATCATTATCATTAGCTTCCTCTCTAGTTTGTGTAGGCATCATTGGAACTGATTTCTGTGATGAGATACTTTCTAGTTCGAGAGAAGGTACAACTACCTCATCAAGTTCTACTTTCCTCCCACTCACTTCTTTCGAGAGAAACTCTTTATCTAGAAAGGATATATTCTTAGCAATAAAGATCTTGCCTTTGGATCTGTGATAAGGTGTACCCAACAGTTTCTTTTGGGTATCCTATGAAGACGCACTTCTCCGATTTGGGTTCGAGCTTATCAGGCTGAAGCTTTTTCACATAAGCATCGCAACCCCAAACTTTAAGAAACAACAGCTTAGGTTTCTTGCCAAACCACATTTTATATGGTGTCGTCTCAATGGATTTAGATGGTGCCCTATGAATACAACTGTCTCTAATGCATAACCCCAAAACGATAGTGGTAAATCGGTAAGAGACATCACAAATTGCACCATATCTAATAAAGTATGGTTACGATGTTCAGACACACCATTATGCTGTGGTGTTCGAGGTGGCGTGAGTTGTGAAACTATTCCACATTGTTTTAAATGAAGGCCAAACTCGTAACTCAAATATTCGCATCCGCGATCAGATCGTAGAAACTTTATTTTCTTGTTACGATGATTCTCCACTTTACTAGCTCTGAAATTCTTTGAACTTTTCAAATGTTTCAGACTTGTGTTTTATTAAGTAGATATACCCATATCTTCTCAAATCATTTGTGAAGGTCAGAAAACAACGATACCCGCCGCGTGCCTCAACACTCATCGGATCGTATACATCGGTATGTATTATTTCCAATAAGTCATTGGTTCGCTCCATTGTTCCGAAGAACGAAGTTTTAGTCATCTTGCCCATGAGACATGGTTCGCAAATATCAAATGATTCATAATCAAGTGATTCCAAAAATCTATCTGTATGGAGTTTCTTCATGCGCTTTACACCAATATGACCTAAATGGCAGTGCCACAAATATGTTGCACTATCGTTATCAACTTTGCATCTTTTGGCATCAATATTATGAATATGTTTGTCACTACAATTAAGATTCAATAAACCATTTACATTGTGTGTATGACCATAGAAGGTTTTATTCATGTAAACAGAACAACAATTATTCTCTGACTTAAATGAATAACCGTATTTCAATAAACATGATCCAATCATATTTATGCTCAATGCAAACACCAAATAACCTTTATTTTACACTACTAGGAAAAAGCCTAGTAGTAGCGCGGGTTAAAAGCTAGTAGTAGCGCGGGTGCCTGCTCTACTACTACGGCGCTACAGCTAACTAGTAGTCGTTGCGCGGTGCATCCCGCGCTACTACTGCTAACTATATGTAGCACGTGTCTGTGACCCGCGCTACTACTATTAATTTGAAAAACCAAAAAAAAATCTCGACCCCGTGCATGCTGTCAATGGTGTCAATGGTTCGTTCGATGGCGCCGACGTCCATGGCGACGGGGCGGCGACCGGCGGTGACGCGCACGTTGGCCGGGAGCAGGGAGATCTCGGCCATGATGCACGCCTCGTGGAGGCCACGGAGGCCAGCCCGGCATTGGCTGGGAGCTGGAGGACCTGGATCTTGGCGTCGTGCGTGGGGAGCAGCACCTCGCGGCGGCCCTTGTGCTGTCGAAGGAGGAGGGGGATGGGTCAGCTAGGGTTCCGGATCGAATCGGAGAGGGGGGAGGTGGAGGAGGAGGAGGAGGAGGGCTGACCTGGAGCGAGAAGAAGACGGCGAAGGCGGTGAGGAGGAGGATGCCGAGGTTGTGCTTCCGCATCTTGGTGGCGGCGAGGAGCTCCGGCGACCTCCCACTGGAGGGATCTCAGAGAGGGAGGGAGGAAGAAAGCAGAGTGTACCAGCGGCGGGCACCGCTAGAGTACGAGGGAGAGAGGAGGAAAGTGAGAGAAGGGAAAAGTGAGGGAGAGAGGAGGGATTCGGCCGAGGATATGGGGATTTCACCTACCTCGTACTTAGTAGTAGCGAGGGGTATAAAACCTCTCTACTACTATCAACTTAGTAGTAGCGCGGGTTTGTACCCCTCGTTACTACTATGGCATGTCCCAGGAGGGCACGGTAGAGACCGCTTAGTAGTAGCGCGGGTTAAAACCCCGCGCTACTGGTATCAACTTAGTAGTAGCGAGGGGTAAAAACCCGCGCTACTAGTAAGTAGCAGCAGTGAGGGTTATAAACCCGCGCTACTAGTAAGCGTCTGCCTATAAGCTTTTCCCTAGTAGTGTTAGGTTCAACACTAATCCCAAAGGTAAAGGGAGTGTGCGATGGTGATCTTATCAACCTTGGAATCACTTCCAACACACATCGTCACCTCGCCCTTAACTAGTGTATGTTCATTTTGCAACTCCTGTTTCTAGTTACAAATCTTAGCAACTGAACTGGTATCAAATACCCTGGGTTACTATGAACACTAGTAAAGTACACATCAATAACATGTATATCAAATATACCTTTGTTCACTTTGCCATCCTTCTTATCCAGCAAGTATTTTGGGTAGTTCCGCTTCCAGTGACCAATCCCTTTGCAGTAGAGGCACTCAGTTTCAAGCTTAGGTCTAGATTTGGGCTTCTTCACGGGAGTGGCAACTTGCTTGCCATTCTTCTTGAAGTTCCCTTTCTTTCCCTTGCCCTTTTTCTTGAAACTAGTGGTCTTGTTAACCATCAACACTTGATGCTCATTCTTGATTTCTACCTTCGCTGATTTCAGCATCGCGAAGATCTTGGGAATCATTTTCATCATCCCTTTCATACTATAGTTCATCATGAAGTTCTAGTAACTTGGTGATAGTGACTAGAGAAATCTATCAATCACTGTCTTATCTGGAAGATTAACTCCCACTTGATTGAAGAGATTGTAGTACCCAAACATTCTAAGTACATGCTCACTAGCAGAGCTATTCTCCTCCATCTTTGTAGGCAAAGCACTTGTCAGAGGTCTCATACCTATTTACATGGGCATGAGTCTGAAATAACATTTTCATCTCTTGAAACATCTCATATATATGCTCCATGGCATTCAAAACATTTTTGAAGTCCCGGTTCTAAGCCATAAAGCATGGCGCACTAAACTATCAAGTGGTCATCATACCGAGCTTGTCAAATGTTCATAACATCTACATATGCTCCTACAATAGGTCTGTCACCTAGCAGTGCATCAAGGACATAATTCTTCTGTGCAGCAATGAGGATAATCCTCAGATCTGGGACCCAGTCCGCACCATTGCTACTATCATCTTTCAACTTAGTTTTCTCTAGGAACATATCAAAACATTGGGGAGCTAAAACGCGAGCTATTGATCTACAACATAGATATGCAAAAACTATCAAGACTAAGTTCATGATAAATTAAGTTCAATTAATCATATTACTTAAGAACTCCTACTTAGATAGACATCCCTCGAATCATCTAAATGACCAGGTGATCCAAATCAACTAAACCATGTCAGATCATCACGTGAGATGGAGTAGTTTTGAATGGTGAACATCTTTATGTTGATCATATCTACTATATGATTCATGTTCGACCTTTCGGTCTCCAGTGTTCCGAGGCCATGTCTCTACATGCTAGGGTCGTCAAGTTTAACCCGAGTATTCCGCATGTGCAAAACTGTCTTGCACCCGTTGTATGTGAACGTAGAGCTTATCACAACCGATCAACACGTGGTGCCTCGGCACAACGAACTGTCGCAACGATGCGTACTCAGGGAGAACACTTATACCTTGAAATTTTAGTAAGGGATCATCTTATAATGCTACTGCCATACTAAGAAAAATAATTTGCATAAAAGATAAATATCACATGTAATCAAACTATGTGACATGATATGGCCATCATCATCTTGTGCTTTTGATCTCCATCTCCAAAGCATCACAATGATCTCCATCGTCACCGGCTCGACACCTTGATCTCCATCGTAGCGTCGTGGTCGTCTCACCAACTATTGCTTCTACAACTATCGCTAACGCATAGTGATAAAGTAAAGCAATTAAATGGCATTTGCATTTCATACAATAAAGAGACAACCATAAGGCTCCTGCCGGTTGTCAGGTGTCTTATAAAACATGATCATCTCATACAATAACGTTTATCACATCATGTCTTGATCATATCACATCACAACATTGTGGGCGTCTGGGAACGGGGGTCCCCAGACTTTCCTGCCTGCGGCCTGCGGTGTGGCTCCGTCAGCGGCCCCGTACGACCCATCTTCACCAGCAAACACTCAAGGCCTTCGCGAGGGGCCGAGCCTCGCGAGGTGGACGGTGCAAGACCTCCTCGGGGGTGGCCTCACCTGGCTGGCCCGCGAGGGGTGGAGAGATCAAGGCAAGGGACACCTCGCGAGGTTCCTATGATGCAAGCCATGATGACCGAGGCCAGGCGGGCGCCAGCGCGCGCAATGTCCTCATTTCCTCTTTGGTGCTAAAGAGGCAAGCGCAGGCGAGGAGTCCCGAGGCAGCAGGCAAAGGTTTCCATATCGGTGCAACGAGACCAAGACCAGCGGGACGGCAGGACGGAGGTCACCGTGGAGCCCAGGACAGCGTCACCACCAGAGCCTTTGGCAGGCAAAGACCATCTTTTGTCAGGATAGCTTGTACTAGTTGTCCCCTTCAAATTGGCCGTTGTGGGATCCCTTCCCGCCTAATATTTGGGAAGAGGACCCAGACCTCTATATATAGGGCTAGCCTCCACCGTAGGGAGAGATCTCATCTTGGACAGGATCCATTCCACCAAGGCCACCACACAAACTCACCAAGCACAAGAGCACCTCTCCTCAGGAGGTTGTTCTTCCCTTATAACTGTTCATCCTCAGCCCAAGAGGCAATCCACCACACCACACTGGAGTAGGGTATTACACCACATCGGTGGCCCGAACTAGTATAAATCTTGTGTCCCTTTGTTCTGCGAGTTCGACGCTCCGAGCCTTGAGATCGCGGTGAGGGCGAAAGCTAGAGGGAGGAGAGATCTTCGTGCGCACCCCATTGTTCAAACCTCAAGGGTTTTGCCGGAACCCGAAATCCGACAAACATGCCCTGCAAAAACAAGTTAGACGTCCTCTACTTGGTTGTTGCAAGTTTTACGTGGCTACCATGGGCACCTAGCAAGAACCGTTCTTACCTACGCATCAAAACCACAACGGTGATTTATCAAGTTTGCTGTTTTGACCTTCAACAAGGACCAACCGCAGTCAAATTCGATTCAACTAAAGTTGGAGAAACAGACACCCGCCAGCCACCTATATGCAAAACTAGTTGCATGTCTGTCGGTGGAACCGGTCTCATGAACGTGGTCATGTAAGGTTGGTCCGATCCGCTTCATCCAACAATACTGTCGAATCAAAATAAGACATTGGTGGTAAGTAGTATGACGATCACCGCGCACAACTCTTTGTGCTCTACTTGTGCATATCATCTACGCATAGACCTGGCTCTGATACCACTGTTGGAAAATGTAGCATGCAATTTCAAAAAAAAATCCTACGCTCACGCAAGATCTATCTAGGAGATGCATAGCAACGAGAGGGGGAGAGTGTGTCCACGTACCCTCGTAGACCGAAAGCGTAAGCGTTTGACAACGTGGTTGATATAGTCAAACTACTTCTCGTTCCGACCAATCAAGCACCGAACGTACGACACCTCCGAGTTCTGCACACGTTCAACTCGATGACGTCCCTTGAACTCTTGATCCAGTAAAGTGTTGAGGGAGAGTTTCGTTAGCACGACAGCATGGTGACGGTGATGGTGAAGTGATCCGCGCAGGGCTTCGCCTAAGCACTATGAGAATATGACCGGAGGCATAAACTGTGTAGGGGGGCGCCGCACACACCTAACAATCGTTGTTGTGTGTTCTAGCGGTGCCCCCCTCAAATATATAGGTTGGAGGGGAGGAGAGGCAGCCAAGGGGGCGCTCCAAGTAGGAGGAATCCTACTTGGGCGCCTCCCAATTCGGCCAACCCCCTTCCATATTCATCCGGAGGGGGAAGGAAGGAGGGGGGAGGAGAGAAGAAAGGGGGAGGCCGAATTGCTCCCCTTCCTTTCTCTATTCCCCTATTTCCTTCCCCCCTTATTTCGGCCTACATGGGGTGCACCAGCCCCCTAGGGGAAGGTCTGTCCCCTTCTTGGCCCATTAGGCCCATGTAGTTGCCGGGGGATGCCTGGAACCCCTTCCGGTGACCCGATATGTACCCGGTACCCCTGGAACACTTCCGGTGTCTGAATACTATCGTCCTATATATGAATCTTTACCTCTCGACCATTTCGAGACTCCTCGTCATGTCTGCGATCTCATCCGAGACTCCAAACAACATTCAATCACCAAATCACATAACTCATATAATACAAAATCGTCATCAAACGTTAAGCGTGCGGACCCTACGGGTTCGAGAACCATGTAGACATGACCGAGACACCTCTCCGGTCAATAATGAATAGCGGAACCTAGATGCTCATATTGGCTCCTACATATTCTACAAAGATCTTTATTGGTCAAACCGTTATGACAACATACGTTATTCCCTCTGTCAACGGTATGTTACTTGCCCGAGATTCGATCATCGGTATCCACATACCTAGTTCAATCTCATTACCGGCAAGTATCTTTATTCGTTCCATAATACATCATCTTGTAACTAACTCATTAGTCACTTTGCTTGCAAGGCTTCTTATGATGTGCATTACCGAGAGGGCCCGGAGATACCTCTCCGATACTCGGAGTGACAAATCCTAATCTTGATCTATGCCAACCCAACAAACACCTTCGGATATACCTGTAGATCATCTTTATAATCACCCAGTAAAGTTGTGATGTTTGATAGCTCACAAGGTATTCCTCCGGTATCCGTGAGTTGCATAATCTCATAGTCGAAGGAATATGTATTTGACATGAAGAAAGCAATAGCAATAAAACTGAACGATCAGTATGCTAAGCTAACGGATGGGTCTTGTCCATCACATCATTCTCCTAATGATGCGATCCCATTCATCAAATGACAACACATGTCTATGGTTAGGAAACTTAACCATCTTTGATTAACGAGCTAGTCTAGTAGAGGCTTACTAGGGACACGGTGTTTTGTCTATGTACTCATGTATCAAGTTTCCAGTTAATACAATTCTAGCATGAATAATAAACATTTATCATGATATAAGGAAATATAAAACAACAACTTTATTATCGCCTCTAGGGCATATTTCCTTCATTTCTCTAAAAAAAACTCATTTCTGACACTTGGAAAATAAAAAATCATTATAAAATAATTGCAAATTCATATGGAATTTTTTAACAATGGAAATCGCCATGATTGTGCCAAATTAGTCCATGTTATCATCGACTATGCTAGGATGTGGTCGTCGCCATGGGCATAAGGCTTGAAATTCATGCATGTTCATACCGGATATAGGCCATTTTGCGTAGCTTTTTTTTAAAACTTGTGTATTGCAAGTTTATTATTTTTACAATAACTAGTTCACATAAGATGGCTCAGTGCAAAAGTATTTCGAATTTAAGACTTTTTCTTTTTCTTTTGGTTTCTTTTCCAAAATGGGGTAAAACTTGCAAGGTTGACCATTCATAACAAACAGTTGGGAATTTCAACTTTGGTTGTGCCTAGTGCATACGCCACAAATATTAAAGCTTTAAATGACCTTTATCAATTTTCAGGAACAAGATACATCACACTTGTAGTTTAAACTTGAGCAAGTTCTGATAAATCACTAGAAATTCACTAAATGGATGAAATATAGAAATAAAAGGAGGAAATTCATGAAACTTAGGTAGATGGCATGCAATGTGGTATACTTTGGATGAAAAATGCAAAGGCCCAATTTTCAAACTTATTTGAGGTACTTCCCTCGCACTTAGTGGGTCTTTTAAAAAAAGTAACCGATCCTATCTGGGCTATGATTTTATATTGTTTGGTGGACAAGGGAGTCTTTTGCCAAAGTACCAGGTCTCTCTGCTCTGACGCTGCCGTATGCCTGCCATCTAGTGGGAAGAACCATGCAGCGGTGCCCCATTGCCATTGGCATCATGTCCATCGCTCCTTCCCGCCATTGTGCATTCCCGCCAAATCTAGATGCCGCCAAAACTATATCCTGCCACCACCTGGATCCCACTCCTGACATTGCTTAAATATCGTCGTCTGACATTGTTCCATAACCACTCCATCCCATTGCTTCCACGCGCCACAAAATCCAAATCTAGTTCAGCCGCCATGATGAGGACACTTTTAACCACCTGGATCTCCATAGGAGGTCATTGCCCCAGAGCGCTGGTGCTCGGCATCGGCAGCAGTTCAACTGGCACGGGAGCGGGCCAACTCTAGCGCGGTAGTGGGCTCCAACCCTGGGGGCTCCAAGTCCGGTGCTAGCTCCAACTCAGGCACAGGTGATGTCGCTTGAACCTACGTCGGTATTTCCCCAAAGAGGAAGGGATGATGCAGCACAACGGCGGCAGGTATTTCCCTCAGATATGAAACCAAGGTTATCAAACCAGTAGGAGAACCAAGCAACACAATGTAAACAACACCTGCACACAAATAACGACTTCTCGCAACCCGACATGTTAAAGGGGTTGTCAATCCCTTCCGGGGTACAGCGCCTCAAGATAGGCAAACAGACGTGAGGTAAATTTGTAGTAGATTGAAAGATAGATCGCAAAAAGTAAGAATAATTGCATCAAAGTATTTTTAGGTTTTTGGATTAATAGATCTGAAAATAAAAGCGAGAGAAAAATAGATCGCAAAGGAAAATATATGAGGAAGAAGACCCAGGGGGCATAGGTTTCACTAGTGGCTTCTCTCAAGAAAAATAGCAAATGGTGGGTGAACAAATTACTGTTGGGAAATTGATAGAACTTCAAATACTCACGACGATATCCAAGCAATGATCATTATATAGGCAACACGTCCAATATTAGTAGACCGAGTCTTGCCTGCATCTACTACTATTACTCCACACATCGACCGCTATCTAGCATGCATCTAGTGTATTAAGTTCATGGAGAAACGGAGTAATGCAATAAGAACGATGACATGATGTAGACAAGATCTATCTATGTACAGATAAACCCCATCGTTTATCCTTAGTAGCAACGATACATACATGTTGTTTCCCTTTCTATCACTGGGATCAAGCACCGTAAGATCGAACCCACTACAATGCACCTCTTCCCATTGCAAGATAAATATATCAAGTTGGCCAAACAAAACCCAAATATCGGAGAAGAAATACGAGGCTATAAGAGATCATGCATAAAAGAGATCAAAGAAACTCAAATACTTTCATGGATATAAAAAGATAGATCTAATCATAAACTCAAAGTTCATCGATCCCAACAAACACACCATAAAAGAGTTACATCATATGGATCTCCAAGAGACCATTGTATTGAGAATCAAGAGAGAGAGATGAACCATCTAGCTACTATCTACGGACCCGAAGGTCTATAAAGAACTACTCACACATCATCGGAGAGGCACCAATGGAGGTGGTGAACCCCATCCGAGATGGTGTCTAGATTGGATCTGGTGGTTCTGGACTCTACGACGGCTGGATGAATATTTCTTCGACTCCCCTAGGGTTTCTAGAATATTGGGGTATTTATAGAGCAAAGAGGTTGTCTTGGGGGCACACGAGGTGGACACAACCTACCAGGGCGCGCCTGGGCCTCCTGGCATGCCCTGGTGGGTTGTGCCCCCTCGGGGCACCCCCCCCAGGCACAGCCGGGGCCCATCGTGTTCCTTCTGGCCCATAAAAATTCTCCGCAAAGTTTCGGGGCATTTGGACTCCGTCTGATATTGGTTTTCTGCAATGTAAAAAACATGGAAAAATAGTAACTGGCACTTGGCACTATGCCAATAGGTTAGTACCAAAAATGATATAAAATGACTATAAAATGATTATAAAACATCCAAGATTGATAATATAACAACATGGAACAATCAAAAATTATAGATACATTGGAGACGTATCAACAGGCTCCAAGACAGGTGCTAGCTCTAGGTCCGATGCTTCGTCGGCCAACTTGAGTGGTTTCTCATCCGACAACACCAACTACTTCGAGCTCAAGCCCACGACGTCCGAGTTGTCTTGTAACCGCAGGGAAGTGGATGCTAAGGCATAGATGGCCTTCGAGGTGATGGAGGAGTACCTCAATGTCAACACTGGGGAAGAGGAGGCTGAGGAAGATATACCGGCTCCAGCATGTGATGCTGCCGCACTCACTGCACAGGCCGAGGAGGCCCTGCGCACGGCACAACAACAACTCAAGCAGGTGGTGCTAGCCACGTCTCTCTCCACGGCGCAACCAAAGACTGTGTTGGGCGGCTGAAGAAGAGGTTGTAGCTATTGGAAATATGCCCTAGAGGCAATAATAAAGTGGTTATTATTATATTTCCTTGTTCATGATAATTGTCTATTGTTCATGCTATAATTGTATTAATCAGAAACCGCAATACATGTGTGAATACATAGACCATAATATGTTCCTAGTGAGCCTCTAGTTGACTAGCTCGTTGATCAATAGATGGTTGTGGTTTCCTGACCATGGACATTGGATGTCGTTGATAACGGGATCACATCATTAGGAGAATGATGTGATGGACAAGACCCAATCCTAAGCATTGCACAAGATCGTCTAGTTCGTTTGCTAAAGCTTTTCTAATGTCAAGTATCATTTCCTTAGACCATGAGATTGTGCAACTCCCGGATACCATAGGAATGCTTTGGGTGTATCGAACGTCACGACATAATTGGGTGGCTATAAAGGTGCACTAAAGGTATCTCTGAAAGTGTCTGTTGGGTTGACACGAATTGAGACTAGGATTTTGTCACTCCGTATGACGCAGAGGTATTTCTGGCCCCACTCGGTAATGCATCATCATAACAAGCTCAATGTGACTAAGGAGTTATCCACGGGATCATGCGTTACGGAACGAGTAAGAGACTTGCAGGTAACGAGATTGAACGAGGTATAGAGATACCGACGATCGAATTTCGGGCAAGTAACATACCGATGGACAAAGGGAATTGTATACGGGATTGATTGAATCCCCGACATCGTGGTTCATCCGATGAGATCATCATGGAACATGTCGGAGCCATCATGGGTATCCAGATCCCGCTGTTGGTTATTGGCCGGAGAGATGTCTCGGTCATGTCTGCATGGTTCCCGAACCCGTAGGGTCTACACACTTAAGGTTCGGTGACGCTAGAGTTGTTATGGGAAATTGTATGTGGTTACTGAAGGTTGTTTGGAGTCTCGGATGAGATCTCGGATGTGACGAGGAGTTTTGGAATGGTCCGGAGGTGAAGATTTATATATGGGAAGTCCAGTTTCAGTTGCCGGAATAATTTTGGGGGTTATTGGTATTGTACCGGGACCACTGAAAGGTGTCCGGGGGTTCACCGGGTGGGGCCACCTGCCCCGGGAGACTTAATGGGCTGAATATGGGAGGAAACCAGCCCCTAGTGGCCTGGTGCGCCCCCAAGGGCCCAAGGCACCTAGGGTTGGAAACCCTAGGGGGAGGGGGCATGTCCCCCTCTTCCCTCCCCTATAAATAGTGGGGGGTGGGAGGGCAGCCGCACCCCTACCCAGGTGCAGCCCTCCCCCCTCCAACACCTCCTCCTCCTCCATAGTTCTTAGCGAAGCTTTGCCGGAGAACCACGAGCTCCACCGCCACCACAGTGTCGTGCTGCTAGAGTTCTCCCTCAACTTCTCCTCTCCCCTTGCTGGATCAAGAAGGAGGAGACGTCCCCAGGTTGTACGTGTGTTGAATGCGGAGGCGCCGTCCGTTCGATGTTTGGATCGGATCTTCCATGATTTGAATCGCCACGAGTACGACTCCATCAACCGCGTTCTTGGAACGCTTCCGCTTAGCGATCTTCAAGGGTATGAAGATGCACTCCCTCTCTCTTGTTGCTAGCTTCTCCTAGATTAATCTTAGTGACACGTAGGAAAATTTTGAATTATTACTACGTTCCCCAAGAGTGGCATCATGAGCTAGGTCTATGTGTAGATTCTATGCATGAGTAGAACACAAAGTAGTTGTGGGCGATGATTTGTTCAATTTGCTTACTGTTACTAGTCTTATCTTGATTCGGCGACATTGTGGGATGAAGCGACCTAGACCGACCTTACACATACACTTACGCGAGACTGGTTCCATCGACTAACATGCACTTGATGCATAAGGTGGCTAGCGGGTATCTGTCTCTCCCACTTTAGTCGGATCAGATTCGATGAAGAGGGTCCTTATGAAGGGTAAATAACTATTGGCATATCACCGTTGTGGCTTTTGCGTAGGAAACAAACGTTCTTCCTAGAAACCCATAGCAGCCACATAAAACATGCAACAACAATTAGAGGACGTCTAACTTGTTTTTTCAGGGTATGCTATGTGATGTGATATGGCCAAAAGGATGTGATGAATGATATATGTGATGTATGAGATTGATCATGTTCTTGTAATAGGAATCACGACTTGCATGTCGATGAGTATGACAACCGGCAGGAGCCATAGGAGTTGTCTTAATTTATTGTATGACCTGCGAGTCAATGTAAATGCCATGTAATTACTTTACTTTATTGCTAACCGTTAGCCATAGTAGTAGATGTAATAGTTGGCGAGACAACTTCATGAAGACACGGTGATGGAGATCATGGTGTCATGCCAGTGACGAAGGTGATCATGCCGCGCCTCGAAGATGGAGATCAAAGGCGCAAGATGATATTGGCCATATCATGTCACTTTTATGATTTGCATGTGATGTTTGTCATGTTTACATCTTATTGCTTAGAACGATGGTATCATAAATAAGATGATCCCTCACTAAATTTTCAAGAGATGTGTTCCCCCTAACTATGCACCGTTGCGAAGGTTCGTTGTTTCAAAGCACCACGTGATGATCGAGTGTGATAGATTCTAACGTTCGCATACAATGGGTGTAAGCCAGATTTACACATGCGAAACATTTAGGTTGACTTGACGAGCCTAGCATGTACAGACATGGCCTCAGAACACGAGAGACCGAAAGGTCGAACATGAGTCGTATAGTAGATGCGATCAACATGGAGATTTTCACTGTTGATGACTAGTCTGTATCATGTGATGATCGGACACAGCCTAGTCGATTCAAATCATGTATCACTTAGATGACTAGAGGGATGTCTATCTGAGTGGGAGTTCATTAAATAATTTGATTAGATGAACTTAATTATCATGAACTTAGTTTAAAATGTCTTTACAATATGTCTTGTAGATCAAATGGCCCACGCTAATGTTGCCCTCAACTTCAACGCATTCCTAGAGAAAACCAAGCTGAAAGATGATGGTAGCAACTATACAGACTGGTCCGTAACTTGAGGATCATCCTCATAGCTGCCAAGAAAGCATATGTCCTTGAAGCACCGCTAGGTGACGCACCCATTTTCCCAGCAACTCAAGACGTTATGAATTCCTGGCAGTCGCGTAGTGATGATTTCTCCCTGGTTCAGTGCGGCATGCTTTACAGCTTAGAATCGGGGCTCCAAAAGCGTTTTGAGCAGCACGGAGCATATGAGATGTTCCAAGAGCTGAAAATGGTTTTCCAAGCTCATGCCCGGGTCGAGAGATATGAAGTCTCCGACAAGTTCTACAATTGTAAGATGGAGGAAAATAGTTCTGCCAACGAGCATATACTCAAAATGTCTGGGTTGCACAACTGCTTGTCTCAGCTGGGAGTTAATTGATATCCCACAAGTATAGGGGATCACAACAGTTTTTGAGGGGTAGAGTATTCAAACCAAATTTATTGATTCGACACAAGGGGAGGCAAAGAATATTCTCAAGTATTAGCAGTGGAGTTGTCAATTCAACCACACCTGAAAAACTTAATATCTGCAGCAAAGTATTTAGTAGCAAAGTAATATGATAGTAGCGGTAATGGTAGCAAAAGTAACAATATTGGTTTTGTAGTGATTGTAATAGTGGCAACAGAAAAGTAATTAAGCAAATATCGATATGTGAAAAGCTCATAGGCAATGGATCAGTGATGGATAATTTTGTAGGATGCGATTTCTCATGCAACAGTTATAACATAGGGTGACACAGAACTAGCTCCAGTTCATCAATGTAATGTAGGCATGTATTCCGAATATAGTCGTACGTGCTTATGGAAAAAGAACTTGCATGACATCTTTTGTCCTACCCTCCCGTGGCAGCGGGATCCTATTGGAAACTAAGGTATATTAAGGCCTCCTTTTAATAGAGTACCGGACCAAAGCATTAACACTTAGTGAATACATGAACTCCTCAAACTACGGTCATCACCGGTAAGTATCCCAATTATTGTCACTTCCGGGTTAACGGATCATAACACATAATAGGTGACTATAGACTTGCAAGATAGGATCAAGAACTCACATCTATTCATGAAAACATAATAGGTTCAGATCTGAAATCATGGCACTCGGGCCCTACTGACAAGCATTAAGCATAGCAAAGTCATAGCAACATCAGTCTCAGAACATAATGGATACTAGGGATCAAACCCTAACAAAACTAACTCGATTACATGATAAATCTCATCCAACCCATCACCGTCTAGCAAGCTTACGATGGAATTACTCACGCACGACGGTGAGCATCATGAAATTGGTGATGGAGGAAGGTTGATGATGATGGCGACGGATTCCCCTCTCCGCCCCCGAACGGACTCCAGATCAGCCCTCCCGAGAGAGATTAGGGCTTGGCAGCAGCTCCATATCGTAAAACGCGATGAATCATTCTCTCTGATTCTTTTCTCCCCAAACGTGAATATATAGAGTTGGAGTTGAGGTCGGTGGAGCACCAGGGGGGCCACGAGGCAGGGGGCGCTCCCAGGGGGTAGGCGCGCCCCCACCCTCGTGGACAGGGTGTGCCCCCTGGCCTTGATTCTTTCGCCAGTATTTTTTATATATTCCAAAAATATTCTCCGTTGATTTTCAGGTCATTCCGAGAACTTTTATTTCTGCACAAAAATAACACCATGGCAATTCTGCTGAAAACAACGTCAGTCCGGGTTAGTTCCATTCAAATCATGCAAGTTAGATTCCAAAACAAGGGCAAAAGTGTTTGGAAAGGTAGATACGATGGAGACGTATCAACTCCCCAAGCTTAAACCTTTGCTTGTCCTCAAGCAATTCAGTTGACAAACTGAAAGTGATAAAGAAAAACTTTTACAAACTCTATTTGCTCTTGTTGTTGTAAATATGTAAAGCCAGCATTCAAGTTTTCAACAAAGACTATGAACTAACCATATTCACAATAACATTTGGGTCTCATGTTTACTCATATCAATGCCATAATCAACTAGCGGGCAATAATAATAAATCTCGGATGACAACACTTTCTCAAAACAATCATAATATGGTATAACAAGATGGTATCTCACTAGACCTTTCCGAGACCGAAAAACATAAATGCAGAGCACCTATGAAGATCAAGGAGACAGGAAGTTGCAATTCATGGTAAAAGAGATCCAGTCACAGTCATACTCAACGTAAACTAATAGTAATACATGCAAATGACAGTGGTGCTCTCCAACTGGTGCCTTTTAATAAGAGGATGATGACTCAACGTAAAAGTAAATAGATAGGCCCTTCGCAGAGGGAAGCATGGCTTTGTAGAGGTGCCAGAGCTCGGTTTTGAAATAGAATGAATAATATTTTGAGCAGTATACTTTCATTGTCAACATAACAAACGAGAGATCTCGATATCTTCCATGCTACACACATTATAGGCGGTTCCTAAGCAGAATGGTAAAGTTTATACTCCCCCTACCACCAACAAACATCAATCCATGGCTTGTCTGAAACAGTGTGTGCCTCCAACTAACAACAATCTCGGGGGAGTTTTGTTTGCAATTATTTTGATTTGATTTGAGCATGGGACTGGGCATCCCGGTGACCAGCCATTTTCTCGTGAGTGAGGAGCAGAGTCCACTCCTCTTGAGAATAACCAGCCTAACATGGAAGATACAGACAACCCTAGTTGATACATGAGCTATTCAAGCATACAAAATAGGATATTTATTTGAAGGTTTAGAGTTTGGCACATACAAATTTACTTCGAACGGCAGGTAGATACCGTAAATAGGTAGGTATGGTGGACTCATATGGAATAACTTTGGGGTTTATGGAATTGGATGCACAAGCAGTATTCCCGCTTAGTACAAGTGAAGGCTAGAAAGAGACTGGGAAGCGACCAGCTAGAGAGCGACAATAGTCATGAACATGCATTAAAATTAATCAACACTGAATGCAAGCATGAGTAGGATATAATTCACCATGAACATAAATATCGTGGAGGCTATGTTGATTTTGTTCAACTACATGCGTGAACATGTGCCAAGTCAAGCCACTTGAATCGTTCAAAGGAGGATACCACCCTATCATACCACATCACAACAATTTTAATAGCATGTTGGCACACAAGGTAAACCATTATAAACTCCTAGCAAATTAAGCATGGCATGAACAACTATAATCTCTAGTTGTCATTGCAAACATGTTTCATTCATAATAGGCTGAACCAGGAACGATGATCTAATCATATTTACAAAAATAAGAGAGGTCGAGTTCATACCAGCTTCTCTCATCTCAATCAGTTCATCACATATCGTCATTATTGTCTTTCACTTGCACAACCAAATGGTGTGGATAATAATAGTAGTGCACGTGCATTGGACTAAGCTGGAATCTGCAAGCATTCAATTCAAGGGAGAAGACAAGGTAATATGGGCTCTTTGTTAGATCAACAATAATGCATATAAGAGCCATTCAACATTTTAATTAAGGTCTTCTCCTCTCGACCCCCAAAGAAAAGAAACAAAACTGTTTACACGGTAAAGCTCCCAACAATCAAAAGAAGAAAGAGAAATCTTTTTGGGTTTTCTTTTAATTACTACTACTACAAGCATGGAAAGTAAACTAGCTAAAAGCTACAACTAATTTTTTTGTTTTTGTTTTTTTAGTTTTTCTTAAGGTTTTTCAAACACACAAGAAGAAGGCTTAAAAACAAATTAGACTAGCATGGATAGTACAATGAAAAAGTATGAGCACCGACTACTGGCATGAGTGTGTGAACATGAATGTAAAGTCGGTGAGGAATACATACTCCCCCAAGCTTAGGCTTTTGGCCTAAGTTGGTCTATGGCCACGACTGAAAGTCGCCCTCTCCAGTGTACTGAGGATGATCCTCAGGGTGCCACTGGTTGGTGATCTCCTCCGGATCCCACTGATAAATATACTGATGGTGAGGATCAAGTGGTGGCTCCGGCTTAGGCTCTGGAGCTGATGTCAGGCTCCGGTATGCATGAACGGCCTCCGGCAAAACAAGGTATGTGCCTGAAAATATGTTCAACAAAGAGGGAGCAGGCAAGGTAATAGTCTCAAAGTAATTTTTATCAAATATCAATCTATAGTTAAGCATCTTCTTCTTATTCTTAACAATAAAATCATGTGCTACCATACTATTATAATCTAGAAAAATAGGAGGCAACAACTTTTCCTCTTTCTCATAATGCCTAATAGGTATGTTAAAGTGTGCAGCTAGGCGCAAAGCAAAGATGCCTCCAAAGATGGGACCCTTCGAACAGTTCAGATTTAACCGTTTAGCAACAATAGCGCCTAAACTGAAAGTAGCATCACGAAACAAGGCATGGCGCAAAATAACAATATCAGGGGCACTAAGATTTCCATTGTTCCCACGACCAATCAAGCATCTGCTAGCAAATATGACAAAGTAACATAGAACAAGAAAATGTATGCTAGTAATTCTTGCATCGAAAACTTTCCTCGTTTCCCCTACAACAATCATATCAATAAACC
Organism: Triticum dicoccoides; assembly: GCF_002162155.2. Classification (NCBI taxonomy): domain Eukaryota; kingdom Viridiplantae; phylum Streptophyta; class Magnoliopsida; order Poales; family Poaceae; genus Triticum; species Triticum dicoccoides. The sequence goes on along the minus strand of NC_041390.1, from coordinate 535,293,347 downwards.
CTTCCACATCATTACAATGTGGTTCCTCTATGCTGCCCTCAAAGGGCAACTTGCAAACCACACAAAAGTCATAAAGTGACATCTCCTTATACTCATAATACAAATAAAAATCCACAGAAGTTGGTGACCTCCTGGCATGAAAATGAAAATTTTGCACAAAAATATTAGTGAGTAGGAGATATTGTTTGATACGTCTCCGCTGTATCTACTTTTCCAAACACTTTTGCCCTTATTTTGGACTGTAACTTGCATGATTTGAATGGAACTAAACCGGACTGACGTTGTTTTCAGCAGAATTGCCATGGTATTATTTTTTGCATAAATAAAAGTTCTCAGAATGACCTGAAAATAAACGGAGAATTATTTTGGAATATATAATGAATATTGGAAGGAAGATCCATGTCAGGGGGTGTCCCACCTGTCCATGAGGGTGGGGGCGCGCCTGCCCCTGGGGGCGCCCCCTGCCTCGTGGGCCCCCTAACGCTCCACCGACCTCAACCTGGACTCCATATATTCACTTTCGGGGAGAAAAAACCAGAGGAGAAGGATTCATCGCGTTTTACGATACGGAGCCACTGCCAAGTCCTAAACTCTCTCGGGAGGGCTGATCTGGAGTCCGTTCGGGGCTCCGGAGAGGGGAATCCCTCGCAATCGTCATCATCAACCTTCCTCCATCACCAATTTCTTGATGCTCACCGCTGTGTGTGAGTAATTCCATCATAGGCTTGCTGGACGGTGATGGGTTGGATGAGATTTATCATGTAATCGAGTTAGTTTTGTTAGGGTTTGATCCCTAGTATCCACTATGTTTTGAGATTGATGTTGATATGAGTTTGCTATGCTTAATGCTTGTCACTAGGGCCTGAGTGCCGTGATTTCAGATCTGAACCTATTATGTTTTCATCAATATATGAGAGTTCTTGATCCTATCTTGCAAGTCTATAGTCACCTATTATGTGTTATGATCCGTTAACCTCGAAGTGACAATAATCGGGATACTTACTGGTGATGACCGTAGTTTGAGGAGTTCATGTATTCATTATGTGTTAATGCTTTGTTTCGGTACTCTATTAAAAGGAGGTCTTAATATCCCTTAGTTTCCAATAGGACCCCGCTGCCACGGGAGGGTAGGACAAAAGATGTCATGCAAGTTCTTTTCCATAAGCACATATGACTATATTCGGAATACATGCCTACATTGCATTGATGAACTGGAGCTAGTTCTGTGTCACCCTAGGTTATGACTGTTACATGATGAACCGCATCCGGCATAATTCTCCATCACCGATCCATTGCCTACGAGCTTTCCATATATTGTTCTTCGCTTATTTACTTTTCCGTTGCTATTGTTATCATCACTATAGAACACCAAAAATGTTACTTTTGCTACTGTCACCTTTTACCATCGTTACCACTACTATCATATTACTTTGCTACTAAACACTTTGCTGCAGATATTAAGTTTCCAGGTGTGGTTGAATTTACAACTCAGCTGCTAATACTTGAGAATATTCTTTGGCTCCCCTTGTGTCGAATCAATAAATTTGGGTTGAATACTCTAACCTCGAAAACTGTTGCGATCCCCTATACTTGTGGGTTATCAAGACTATTTTTTGGCACCGTTGCCGGGGAGCATAGCTCTATTCTTTGAGTCACTTGGGATTTATATCTGCTTATCATTATGAAGAACTTGAAAGATGCTAAAACCAAGATTTATCCCTCAACTACGAGGGGAGGTAAGAAACTTCCATCTAGCTCCGCACTTGATTCACCTTCTGTTTTGAGTAAGCTTGCGACACCTATACCTGCTTCTGCTATTAATTCTGATATGTCACATGTTATTGATGATGCCACTTCTACTATGCATGATACTTATGATGAAACTACTTCTATGCTTGATACTACTGTGCCACTTGGTGAATTTCTTGATGAACAACTTGCTAGGGCTAGAGAGAATGAAATTATTGAAACTAATAATATTTACGAAAGTGATGATGAAGACTCTCCCCTAGATATGAATTACCTGTTGTGCCTGAGGGCTATGTTATGGATGAAGAAACTGGTAGAGATTTCCTTGCTTGCAATGATAGGAGTGATCTTAAGAAATTATTAGCTAAGCTGAAACAAAAAACTTTGAATGCTAGAATGAAATATGATCCTTCTTATGCTACTTCACCTATCTTTGTTACTGACAAGGATTATGAATTCTCTGTCGATCCTGAGATAATTACTTTAGTTGAATCTGATCCTTTCTATGGCTATGAATCTGAAACTGTTGTGGCACGTCTTACTAAAATAAATGATATAGCTACCCTGTTCACTAATGATGAGAAAACTCGCTACTATTATATCCTTAAATTATTTTCGTTCTCATTAAAGGGTGATGCTAAGATATGGTTTAATTCTCTTGATCCTGGTTGTGTGCGTAGTCCCCAGGATATGATTTATTACTTCTTTGCTAAATATTTCCCTGCTCATAAGAAACAAGCGCTTTAAGGGAAATATATAATTTTGTGAAAATCGAAGAAGAGAGTCTCCCACAAGCTTGGGGAAGGCTTCTCCAATTACTTAATGCTTTGCGTGATCATCCTCTTAAGAAAAATGAAATACTTGATATCTTTTATAATGGACTAATTGATGCTTCCAGAGACCACCTGGATAGTTGTGCTGGTTGTGTTTTCAGGGAAAGAACACCAGATGAAGCTGAAATTCTATTGAATAATATGTTGACTAATGAAAATAATTGGACACTTCCTGATCCAATTCCTAATCCAATTCCTGAACCAACTCCTAAGCTAACTCCAAAGAAGAGGGGTATTCTATTTCTCAGTCCTGAAGATATGCAAGAGGCAAAGAAATCTATGAAGGAAAAAGGTATTAAAGCTAAAGATATTAAGAATTTACCTCCTATTGAAGAAATACATGGTCTTAATTTACCGCCTGTTGAAGGAATACATGGTCTTGATAACCCGACACATGTAGTAAAGGTAAATTTTCTCTATAGATATGATAAAGCTGAAATCCTGTTTACTAAGTTCGCTAGCCCATGCTTAGATGAGTTTGATGACTTTATGGTTAAACAAGAAAACTTCAATGCTTATTTTGGTAGAGAATTAAAACACAATGTTGATATGCTTGAACACTTGGGTGATTATATGGCTAATGTTAAAGGTGAACTTAAACTTATTAATAAACATGCCTCTATGGTTACCACTCAAGTAGAACAAGTACTTACGGCTCAGAATGATTTGCTCAATGAACTAAATAATAAAAATGATTTTGCTGTTAGAGTGGCTACTAGAACTGGTAAAAGGATTCAGGAACATTTGTATCCTGAAGGCCATCCTAAGAGAATTGAGCAAGATTCTCAGAGAAATATTATTGATGCACCTAGTCCTTCTAAAAGGAAGAAAAAGAAAAATGATAGGACTTTGCATGCTTCCAGTGAACCTGTTATTGACATGCCTGAGAATCCTAATGACATCTCTATTTCTGATGCTGAAATCCAATCTGGTAATGAACATGAACCTAGTAATAATGTTAATGATGATGTTCATGTTGATGCTCAACCTAGCAATAATAATGATGTAGAGATTGAACCTGCTATTGATCTTAATAACCCACAATCAAAGACTCAACGTTATGATAAGAGAGACTTTGTTGCTAGGAAGCACGGTAAGGAAAGAGAACCATGGGTTCAGAAACCCATGCCTTTTCCTCCTAAACCATCCAAGAAAAAGGATGATGAGGATTTTGAGTGCTTTGCTGAAATGATTAGACCTATCTTTTTGCGTATGCGTTTGACTGATATGCTTAAAATGAATCCTTATGCTAAATATGTGAAAGATATTGTTACTAATAAAAGGAAGATACCGGAAGCTGAAATTTCCACCATTCTTGCTAATTATACTTTAAAAGGTGGAATACCTAAGAAACTAGGAGATCCAGGAGTACCCACTATACCATGCTCCATTAAAAGAAACTATGTTAAAACTGCTTTATGTGATCTTGGAGCCGGTGTTAGTGTTATGCCACTCTCTTTATATTGTAGACTTGATTTGAATAAGTTGACACCTACTGAAATATCTTTGCAAATGGCTGACAAATCAACTGCTATACCTGTCGGTATTTGTGAGGATGTGCCTGTTGTGGTTGCAAACATTACTATTTTAACGGACTTTGTTATTCTTGATATTCCCTAGGACGATAGTATGTCTATTATTCTTGGAAGACCTTTTTTGAATACTGCAGGGGATGTTATTGATTGCACCAAAGGCAATGTCACTTTTCATGTTAATGGTAATGAGCATATGGTACACTTTCCTAGGAAATGACCTCAAGTCCACAGTATCAATTCTATTGGAAAAATTCCAACTATTACTATTGGAGGTTTTGAATACCCTCTTCCTACTGTCAAGAAGAAATATGATATTCTTATTGTTGGGGATGTGCATATCCCCGTTGAGGTAACCTAGTGTTATTCGATAATTCTCCGGTTCCATGTTATTCAGAATGAGTTTGTTAACAAGACCTGATCAACCATGTTAGTGGATTCCTTTTGATGAGCATGGGATGGATGAATTTAGAAAATGCAACTCTCTGTACCATATTTTTACTTTCTGATATTTATATTAAATAAAGCAAAAATAGTAATTTCTGTCTGTTTTCTGAATTATCCATGCAATAAAAAATACCCCGAAAATAAAAGTTCTCCAAATGCTCTGAAAATTAAATATGATTTTTCTAGAATATTTGAGAATATCTGGCACTGAAAACACAACAGGGGGAGCAAGCACCTGGCCACGAGGGTGGAGGGCGCGCCCACCCCCTGGGCACGGCCCCTGCCTCATGGGCCCACGGTGCCTCCCCTCCACTTATTCCAGCTACCACACACTCTTTCTTCCTCCCACAAACACCACTAACCAGCTCAAAGCCGAGTCCAAGCTCATCTTGCTGCCATTTTCAATCTCCTTGCTCAAAGCACCTCTCACAAAACTGCTTTGGGGGATTGTTCCTTCGTATGTGACTCCTCCAATGGTCCAATTAGTTTTTGTTCTTGTGCTTTATTCATTGCATATTTTTGCTGCTTAGGTGACCCTTTTCTTGAGCTTGCATGTCAAATTTATATGGTCAAAAGTAGTTTTGATGCATGATATTGCCTCTAGGCACTTGTGGGAGTAGTTGCTATCAATTTTATTGAGTTTGGTTTACTTTTAGTTTGAAGCTACTAAAATTTCAGAAATTTTTCAGAGGAAGAAATATGTGACCCAGGCTCGCAATGCGCGATGCCGACGAAGAACCACCGAGGGAAGCTCAAGTGAGGGCTTGTGAATGGCCTTCAGAGGACTTTATGGATCGAGTAGGAATCAAGGAAGAATTCAACGCATATGTGCGTAATGCTGATCTTGAGAGCTTCGAGGCAGACAAATGCCGCCAGTACCACTATCTCACTAATTCCTTTGTGAGGAGGTTTGAATTTTCATCATCACGCAATTCTCAAACTGTCCTGTTTGATCTCTATGATTTTTTTATACTATGGACTTCGAGGATTTTAACACTGGTTGCAAACTTCCACAATGGGGTAGTCCTGATGAACCTCGCAAATCTGAATTTAGAGTTTTTCTTGCTAGTATAACTGTGGGGGAATCTAGAGACATAACGCAAGCTACCATAGGGAGCATTCATTTTCCCGCTATACATTATTTTGCTCTCTTCATAGGTAGGTGCATAAATGGTAAGGATGAAGCATGTCATATGTGTGTCCCTGACCTCAGTATTTTCAGGAGTGCTGTATTAGAAGATAGACATTATAATTTGGGAGCCATTGTTGCGCGTAGGTTGCATAATAATAGATTTAGTGGAGATTTCTTCGGTGGAATTTATGCAACCTGTCTAGCTAATTTTCTTGGTGTATCCTCATGTCCTTATTTTTTTATCGACACCTTTATCTCTAAACATGTGGACATATTTTCCGTTATCGGCTTCCGCTTGAGGATAAGCGAGGTCTAAGCTTGGGGGAGTTGATACGTCCATTTTGCATCATGCTTTTATATCGATATTTATTGCATTATGGGCTGTTATTACACATTATGTCACAATACTTATGCATATTCTCTCTTATTTTACAAGGTTTACATGAAGAGGGAGAATGCCGGCAACTGGAATTCTGGGCTGGAAAAGGAGCAAATATTAGAGACCTATTCTGCACAGCTCCAAAAGTCCTGAAACTCCAGGGGAGTCATTTTCAGAATATATAAAAAATATTGGGCGAAGGAAGCACTAGAGGGGGGCCACCCACCATCCACGAGGGTGGGGGCGCGCCCCCTGCCTCGTGGGCCCCCTGGCAGGCCTCCGGTGCCCATCTTCTTCTATATGAAGTCTTTCGTTCGAGAAAAAATCATAAGCAAGCTCACGGGACGAAACTCCGCCGCCACGAGGCGGAACCTTGGCGGAACCAATCTAGGGCTTGGGCGGAGCTGTTCTGCCGGGGAAACATCCCTCCAGGAGGGGGAAATCATCACCATCGATCCTCTCATCGGGAGGGGGTCAATCTCCATCAACATCTTCAGCAGCACCATCACATCTCAAACCCTAGTTCATCTCTTGTATCCAATCTTTGTCCCAAAGCCTCAGATTGGTACCTGTGGGTTGCTAGTAGTGTTGCTTACCCCTTGTAGTTGATGCTAGTTGGTTTATTCGATGGAAGATCATATGTTCAGATCCTTTATGCATATTAATACCCCTCTGATTATGAACATGAATATGATTTGTGAGTAGTTACTTTCGTTCCTAAGGACATGGGTGAAGTCTTGCTATAAGCAGTCATGTGAATTTGGTATTCGTTCGTTATTTTGATGAGATGTATGTTGTCTCTCCTCTAGTGGTGTCATGTGAACGTCGACTACATGACACTTCACCATTGTTTGGGACTAGGGGAAGGCATTGGGAGGTAATAAGTAGATGATGGGTTGCTAGAGTGACAGAAGCTTAAACCCTAGTTTATGAGTTGCTTCGTAAGGGGCTGATTTGGATCCATATGTTTCATGCTATTGTTAGGTTTACCTTAATACTTCTTTTGTAGTTGCAGATGCTTGCAAGAGGGGTTTATCACAAGTGGGATGCTTGTCCAAGGAAGGGCAGTACCCAAGCATTGGTCCACCCACATATCAAATTATCAAAGTACCAAACGCGAATCATATGAGTGTGATGAAAACTAGCTTGATGATAATTCCCATGTGTCCTCAGGAGCGCTTTCCTTTATATAAGAGTTTGTCCAGGCTTGTCCTTTGCTACAAAAAGGATTGGGCCATCTTGTTGCACCTTATTTACTTTTATTACTTGTTACCAATTACAAATTACCTTATCACAAAACTATCTGTTACCAATAATTTCAGTGCCTGCAGAGAATACCTTACTGAAAGCTGCTTACCATTTCCTGCCACTCCTCATTGGGTTTGACACTCTTACTTATCGAAAGGATTACGATAGATCTCCTATACTTGTGGGTCATCAATCAGTCCTCCCAAGAGAGATTAGGGCTTGGCGGCGGCTCCATATCGTAAAACGCGATGAATCCTTCTCTCTGATTTTTTTTCTCCCCGAACATGAATATATAGAGTTGGAGTTGAGGTCGGTGGAGCACCAGGGGGCCCACGAGGTAGGGGCGTGCCCAGGGGGTAGGCGCATGCCCCCACCCTCGTGGACAGGGTGTGGGCCCCCTGGCCTTGATTCTTTGGCCAGTATTTTTTATATATTACAAAAATATTCTTCGTTGATTTTCAGGTCATTCCGAGAACTTTTATTTCTGCACAAAAATAACACCATGGCAATTCTGCTGAAAACAACGTCAGTCTGGGTTAATTCCATTCAAATCATGCAAGTTAGAGTCCAAAACAAGGGCAAAAGTGTTTGGAAAAGTAGACACGATGGAGATGTATCATTAATATTCTAGATGACTCGGTCATTGACAGGATCCTCCATTCACTTCCACCTAGCTACAAGAGCTTTGTGATGAACTACAATATGCAAGGGATGAAGAAGTCCATTCATGAGTTATATTCAATGCCGAAATCAGCGGAGGTGGAGATAAAAAAGGAACATCAAGTGTTGATGGTGAATAAGACCACTAGTTTCAAGAAAGCCAAGGGTAAGAAGAACTTCAAGAAGGTTGGCAAGGAAGTTGCCGCGCCCAGTAAGTCAGTTGCCAGGAAGAAGCCAAAGAATGGACCCAAGCCTGAGACTCAGTGCTTTTATTGCAAGGGAAATGGCCACTAGAAACAGAACTGCCCCAAGTACTTAGCGGATAAGAAGGCCGGCAACGCCAAAGGTATATATGATTTACATGTTATTGATGTGTACCTTAACAGTGCTCATAGTAGCTCCTGGGTATTTGATACCGGTGTGGTTGCTCATATTTGTAACTCAAAACAAGAGTTGCGGAATAAGCAGAGACTGGCAAAGGACGAAGTGATGATGCACGTCGGGAATGGTTCCAAGGTCGATGTGATCACCGTCGGCACGCTACCTCTACGTCTACCTTCGTGATTAGTTTTAAACCTCAATAATTGTTATTTAGTGCCATCTTTGAGCATGAACATTGTATCTGGATCTCGTTTAATGCGAGATGGCTACTCATTTAAATCCGAGAATAATGATTGTTCTATTTATATGAGAGATATGTTTTATGGTCATGCCCCGCTGGTCAATGGTTTATTTTTATTGAATCTCGAACACGATGTTACACATATTCATAGTTTGAATGCCAAAAGATGTAAGGATGATAATGATAGGCCTCCATACATGTGGCACTGCCGCCTTGGTCACATTGGTGTCAAACGCATGAAGAAACTCCGTGCAGATGGACTTTTGGAGTCCCTTGATTATGAATCATTTGACACGTGCGAACCATGCCTCATGGGCAAAATGACCAAGACTCCGTTCTCCGGAACAATGGAGCGAGCAACCAACTTGTTGGAAATAATACATACTGATGTATGCGGTCCAATGAGCATTGAGGCTCGCGGTGGCTATCGTTATGTTCTCACCATCACTGATGACTTGAGTAGATGTGGGTATGTCTACTTAATGAAACACAAGTTTGAGACCTTTGAAAAGTTAAAGGAATTTCAGAGTGAGGTAGAGAATCAACGTGATAGGAAAATAAATTTCTTATGATCAGACCGTGTAGGAGAATACTTGAGTCACAAGTTTGGCACACACTTAAGGAAATGTGGAATTGTTTCACAACTCACGCCGCCTGGAACACCCCAGCGTAATGGTGTGTCCGAACATCGTAATCGCACTCTATTGGGTATGGTGCAATCTATGATGTCTCTTACCGATCTACCGCTATCATTTTGGGGTTATGCTTTGGAGGCTGCCGCATTCACTTTAAATAGGGCTCCGTCGAAATCTATTGAGACAACACCGTATGAATTATGGTTTGGGAAGTAACCTAAGCTATCGTTTCTGAAAGTTTGGGGATGCCATGCTTATGTCAAGAAACTTCAACCTGAAAAGCTCAAACCCAAATCGGAAATGCATCTTCATAGGATACCCTAAGGAAACTATTGGGTATACCTTCTACCTCAGATCCGAAGGCAAGATCTTTGTTGCCAAGAATGGATCCTTTCTAGAGAAAGAGTTTCTCTCGAAAGAAGTAAGTGGGAGGAAAGTAGAACTTGATGGGGTACTCCCTCTTGAACCGGAGAGTAGCGCAGCTCAGGAAGATGTTTTTGTGGTGCCTGCACCGACTAGAGAGGAAGTTAATGATGATGATCATGAAACTTCGGATCAAGTTGCTACTGAACTTCGTAGGTCCACAAGGACACGTTCCGCACTAGAGTGGTACGGCAACCCTTTCCTGGAAATCTTGTTGTCAGACAATGGTGAACCTTTGAACTATGAAGAAGTGATGGTGGGCCTGGATTCTAACAAATGGATTGAAGCCCTGAAATCCGAGATAGGATCCATGTATGAAAACAAAGTATGGACTTTGACAGACTTGCCTGATGATCCGTGAGCCTTAGAGAATAAGTGGATCTTTAAGAAGAAGACTGACGCGGATGGTATTGTGACCGTCTATAAGGCTCGCCTTGTTGCTAAGGGTTATCGACAAGTTCAAGGGGTTGACTACGATGAGACCTTCTTACCCGTAGCGAAGCTGAAGTCCGTCTGAATCATGTTAGCAATTGCTGCATTCTATGATTATGAGATATGGCAAATGGACATCAAAACGACATTCCTTAACGGTTTCCTTAAGGAAGAATTGTATATGATGCAGCCGGAAGGTTTTGTAGATCCTAGGAATGCTGGCAAGGTATGCAAGCTCCAGCGCTCCGTCTATGGGCTGGTGCAAGCATCTTGGAGTTGGAACATTCGCTTTGTTGAAATGATCAAATCATTTGGGTTTATAAAGACTTATGGAGAAGCCTGTATTTACAAGAAATTGAGTAGGAGCCCTGTAGCATTTCCCATTTTATATGATGACGTACTATTGATGGAAAATTATATAGAACTTTTGGAAAGCATAAAGGCCTACTGGAATAAGTGTTTTTCAATGAAGGACCTTGGAGAAGCTGCTTACATATTAGGCAGCAAGATCTATAGAGATAAATCAAGACGCCTCATTGGTCTTTCACAAAACACATACCTTGACAAAATATTGGAGAAGTTCAATATGGATCAATCCAAGAAGGGGTTCTTGCTTGTATGCAAGGTGTGAGATTGAGCATAGCTCAATGCCCGACCTTTGCAGAAGATAGAGAAAAGATGAGTGTCATCCCCTATGACTCAGCCATAGGATCTATTATGTATGCCATGCTGTGTACCAGACCTGATGTGAACCTTGCTGTAAGTTTGATAGGGAGGTACAAAAGTGATCCCGGTATGTGATACGTCTCCAACGTATCTATAATTTTTGATTGTTCCATGCTATTATATTATCTATTTTGGATGTTTAATGGGCTTAAATATGCACTTTTATATTATTTTTGGGACTAACCTATTAACCAAAGGCCTAGTGCCAGTTGCTGTTTTTTTGTCTATTTCAGTGTTTCGCAGAAAAGGAATATCAAACGGAATCCAAATGGAATGAAACCGCCGCGAGAATCTTTTTTGGAACAAACGCAATCCAGGAGACTTGGAGTGGAGGTCAAGGAAGCAACGAGGCAGCCACGAGGTAGAGAGGTGCACCCAGGGGAGTAGGCACGCCCCCACCCTCGTGGTCCCCTTGTAGCTCCACCGACCAACTTATTTCGCCTATATATACTCTTATACCCTGAAAACATCCAGGGGAGCCACAAAACCACTTTTCCACCGCCACAACCTTCTGTACCCGTGATATCCCATCTGGGGGCCTTTTTCGGCAATCTGCCGGAGGGGGATTCGATCACGGAGGGCTTCTACATCAACACCATAGCCTCTCCGATGATGTGTGAGTAGTTTACCACAGACCTTTGGGTCCATAGTTATTAGCTAGATGACTTCTTCTCTCTCTTTGGATCTCAATACAAAGTTCTCCTTGATGTTCTTGGAGATCTATTCAATGTAATTCTTTTGTGGCGTGTTTGTCGAGATCCGATGAATTGTGGGTTTATGATCAAGATTATCTATGAACAATATTTGATTCTTCTCTGAATTCTTATATGCATGATTCGATATCTTTGCAAGTCTCTTCGAATTATCGGTTTAGTTTGGCCTACTAGATTGATCTTTCTTGCAATGGGAGAAGTGCTTAGCTTTGGGTTCAATCTTGCAGTGTCCTTTCCTAGTGATAGTAGGGGCAGCAAGGCACGCATTGTATTGTTGCCATCGAGGATAAAAAGATGGGGTTTATATCATATTGCTTGAGTTTATCCATCTACATCATGTCATCTTGCCTAATGCGTTGCTCTGTTCTTATGAACTTAATACTCTAGATGCATGCTGGATAGCGGTCGATGTGCGGAGTAATAGTAGTAGATGCAGGATCGTTTCGGTCTACTTGACATGGACGTGATGCCTATGTTGATGATCATGCCTAGATATTCTCATAACTATGCGCTTTTCTATCAATTGCTCGGCAGTAATTTGTTCACCCACCGTAATATATGCTATCTTGAGAGAAGCCACTAGTGAAACCTATGGCCCCTGGGTCTACTTCATATCATATAAGTTTCCAATTTACAATTCTAGTTTACTATTTATTTTGCAATCTTTATTTTCCAATCTATACAACAAAAAACTACCCAAAATATTTATCTTATTATCTTTATCAGATCTCACTTTTGCAAGTGGACGTGAAGGGATTGACAACCCTTTATCGCGTTGGTTGCAAGGTTCTTGATTGTTTGTGCAGGTACTAGGCGATTTGCGTGTAGTCTCCTAGTGGATTGATACCTTGGTTCTCAAAAATTGAGGGAAATACTTATGCTACTTTGCTGCATCACCCTTTCCTCTTCAAGGGAAAACCAACGCATGCTCAATAGGTAACAAGAAGGATTTCTAGTGCCGTTGCCGGGGAGATCTACGCTCAAGTCAAGACATACCAAGTACCCATCACAAACTCTTATCCCTCGCATTACATTATTTGCCATTAGCCTCTTGTTTTCCTCTCCCCCACTTCACCCTTGCCGTTTTATTCGCCTTTTTTCTTTGCTTCCTCTCATTGTCCTCTTGTTTGCTTAAAGTTTGCCTTTCTGTTACTATGGCCAAACCAAAAGGGGCTAAGGGTTTCTCGGGTTTTAATGCCTTGGATAACCCCTCTATCATTTCTAAGCTCATAAATAATGATGCTATGGAAAGACCTATCGGGGTTGTCAATGAGAATTTAAATAATCTTGATGTAGATGAACCCGGAATTTTTCGTTATTTGCTTGATGAATTGTTGAAAGATGCTTGGGATAGGCTATTAAGGGTCCGAGCTAGCTATGTACCCCAGTATCAAATTGAAATATACTTAAGAAGCTTTTATATTAGCTTACCATCTTCTTTCAAGAAAGTTTTAGATTCTATTTTTGAAGAAGGTTTTCTTGAGGGGGATGCCATCGGTACTTACGAAAATATGAAAGCCATATTTGGGCACCCCATGAGTGAAAAAGTTGAGTCCACCTCTCTTTTGTGTTTTTATCAGAATGAAATTATCAAAGAGATGAAGGCTAGCTTAGATTCAAATTTTCGTAGTGTGCTTAATATTTATTCTAACATTAATGGCCATGTGCTTTCATAAAATAGAAAGATAAGTGTTTTAGATAAGAAAGTCTCCCTTTATCATCAAAAGGGAAAAGATGACAATACCTAGATCTATTCTTTTTCTTATGCCTAGCTAGGGGCGTTAAATGATAGCGCATGTTGGGAGGCAACCCAATTTTATTTTTGTTCCAGTTTAGTAATAAATAAATCATCTAGCCTCTGTTAAGATTGTGTTTTTATGTTTTAATTAGTGTTTGTGCCAAGTAAAGCCTTTAGGATCTTCTTGGGTGATTGTTGTTTGATCTTGCTGATAAAAACAAAAAGTATGGGCTCACCAAAATAATTCTCATCTTTTACCATAAAGCGATAAAATACTGATTCCAACTTCAGTAGATCATTATACAAATTTTCCTGGTTTTCCTAATTTTTCAGAATTTTTGGAGTAACTGAAATATTCGAACTATCCAGATTGCTACAGACTGTTCTATTTCTGACATATTCTGTTTTTCGTGTGTTGTTTGCTTATTTTGATGAATCTATGGCTAGTATCGGGGGGTATCAACCATAGAGAAGTTGGAATATAGTAGGTTTACCACCAACGTAAATAAAGAATGAGTTCATTACAGTACCTTGAAGTGGTGGTTTGTTTTCTTATACTAACAGAGCTCATGAGATTTTCTGTTGAGTTTTGTGTTGTGAAGTTTGCAAGTTTTTGGGTATAGATTTGATGGATTTTGGAACAAGGAATGGCAAGGGCCTAAGATTGGGGATTCCCAAGGCACCCCAAGGTAAAATTGAAGGACAACCAAAAGCCTAAGCTTGGGGATGCCCCGGAAGGCACCCCCTCTTTCGTCCTCGTCTATCGGTAACTTTACTTGAGGCTATATTTTTATTCACCACATGACATGTGTTTTGCTTGGAGCGTCTTGTATGATTTGAGTATTTGCTTTTTGGTTTACCACAATCATCCTTGCTGTACACACCTTTTGGAGAGACACACATGAATCGGAATTTATTAGAATACTCTATGTGCTTCACTTATATCTTTTGAGCTAGATAATTTTGCTCTAGTGCTTCAGTTATATCTTTTTAGAGCACGGTGGTGGTTTTACTTTATAGAAATTATTGATCTCTCATGCTTCACTTATATTATTTTGAGAGTCTTTTAGAACAGCATGGTAATTTGCTTTGGCTATAAAATTATTCCTAATACGATGGGCATCCAAGATGGGTATAATAAAAACTTCCATATAGAGTGCATTGAATACTATGGGAAGTTTGATTCCTTATGATTGTTTTGGGATATGAAGATGGTGATATTAGAGTCATGCTAGTTAAGTAGTTGTGGATTTGAGATATACTTGTGTTAAAGTTTATGATTCCCTTAGCATGCACGTATGGTGAACCGTTATGTGATGAAGTCAGAGCATGATTTATTTATTGGTTGTCTTCCTTATGAGTGGCGGTCGGGGACAAGCGATGGTCTTTTACAACCAATCTATCCCCCTAGGAGCATGCGCGTAGTACTTCGTTTCGATAACTAATAGGTTTTTGCAATAAGTATGTGAGTTATTTATGACTAGTGTTGAGTCCATGGATTATACGCACTCTCACCCTTCCACCATTGCTAGCCTCTCTAATGCCGCGCACCTTTCGCCGGTATCATACACCCACCATATACCTTTCTTAAAACAGCCACCATACCTACCTATTATGGCATTTCCATAGCCATTCTGAGATATATTGCCATGCAACTTTCCACCGTTCTATTTATTATGACACACTCCATCATTATCATATTGCTTTGCATGATTATGTAGTTGACATCGTATTTGTGGCAAATCCACCTTCATAATTCTTCCATACATGTCACTCTTGATTCATTGCACATCCTGGTACACCGCCGGAGGCATTCACATAAAGACATATTTTGTTCTAAGTATCAAGTTGTAAGTAAATACAAGTGTGATGATTTTTTTTATTAGAGCATTGTCCCATGTGAGGAAAGGATGTTGGAGACTATGATTCCCCCACAAGTCGGATGAGACTCCGGACGCAAAAAAGAGGCCATAAAAAAGAGAATGCCCAAATAAAAAAATGAGAGAAAAAGAGAGAAGCGGCAATGCTACTATCCTTTTTCCACACTTGTGCTTCAAAGTAGCACCATGATCTTCATGATAGAGAGTCTCTTATTTTGTCACTTTCATATACTGGTGGGAATTTTTCATTATAGAACTTGGCTTGTATATTCCAATGATGGGCTTCCTCAAAATTGCCCTAGGTCTTCATGAGCAAGCAAGTTGGATGCACATCCACTTAGTTTCTTTTGTTGAGCTTTCATACACTTATAGCTCTAGTGCATCTGTTGCATGGCAATCCCTACTCACTCACATTGATATCTGTTGATGGGCATCTCCATAGCCCATTGATACGCCTAGTTGATGTGAGATTATCTTCTCCTTTTTGTCTTCCCCACAACCACCATTCTATTCCACCTATAGTGCTATGTCCATGGCTCACGCTCATGTATTGCGTGAAAGTTGAAAAAGTTTGAGAACATCAAAAGTATGAAACAATTGCTTGGCTTGTCATCGGGGTTGTACATGATTTAATATTTTATGTGATGAATATAGAGCATAGTGAGACTATATGATTTTGTAGGGATAACTTTCTTGGCCATGTTATTTTGAGAAGACATGATTGCTTTATTAGTATGCTTGAAGTATTATTATTTTTATGTAAATATTAAACTTTTGTTTTGAATCTTTCAGATCTGAACATTCATGCCACAATAAAGAAGATTACATTGAAAATTATGGTAGGTAGCATTCCACATCAAAAATTCTGTTTTTATCATTTACCTACTCGAGGACGAGCAGGAATTAAGCTTGGGGATGCTGATACGTCTCCAACGTATCTATAATTTTTGATTGTTCCATGCTATTATATTATCTGTTTTGGATGTTTAATGGGCTTCAATATGCACTTCTATATTATTTTTGGGACTAATCTATTAACCAGAGGCCCAGTGCCAGTTGCTGTTTTTTGCCTATATCAGTGTTTTGTAGAAAAGGAATATCAAACGGAATCCAAACGGAATGAAACCTTCGCGAGGATCTGTTTTGGAACAAATGCAATCCAGGAGACTTGGAGTGGAGGTCAAGGAAGCAACGAGGCGGACACGAGGTAGGGAGGTGCGCCCAGGGGGGTAGGCACACCCCCACCCTCGTGGGCCCCTCATAGCTCCACCGACCTACTTATTTCACCTATATATACTCTTATACCTCGAAAACATCCAGGGGAGCCACGAAACCACTTTTCCACCGCCGCAACATTTTGTACTCATGATATCCCATCTGGGGGCCTTTTCCAGCGATCTGTCGGAGGGGGATTCGATCACGGAGGGCTTATACATCAACACCATAGCCTCTCCGATGATGTGTGAGTAGTTTACCACAGACCTTCGGGTCCATAGTTATTAGTTACATGACTTCTTCTCTCTCTTTGGATCTCAATACAAAGTTCTCCTTGATGTTCTTGGAGATCTATTCGATGTATTTCTTTTGCGGTGTGTTTGTCAAGATCCGATGAATTGTGGGTTTATGATCAAGACTATCTATGAACAATATTTGATTCTTCTCTGAATTCTTATATGCATGATTTGATATCTTTGCAAGTCTCTTCGAATTATCGGTCTAGTTTGGCCTACTAGATTGATCTTTCTTGCAATGGGAGAAGTGCTTAGCTTTGGGTTCAATCTTGCGGTGTCCTTTCCCAATGACAGTAGGGGCAGCAAGGCACGTATTGTATTGTTGCCATCGAGGATAAAAAGATGGGGTTTATATCATATTGCTTAAGTTTATCCCTCTACATCATGTCATCTTGCCTAATGAGTTACTCTGTTCTTATGAACTTAATAGTCTAGATGCATGCTAGATAGCGATCGATGTGTGGAGTAATAGTAGTAGATGCAAAATCGTTTCGGTCTACTTGACACGGACGTGATGCCTATGTTCATGATCATGCCTAGATATTCTCATAACTATGCACTTTTCTATCAATTGAACAGTAATTTGTTCACCCACCGTAATATATGCTATCTTGAGAGAAGCCACTAGTGAAACCTATGGCCCCCGGGTCTACTTCATATCATATAAGTTTCCAATCTACAATTCTAGTTTACTATTTATTTTGCAATCTTTATTTTCCAATCTATACAACAAAAAAATACCCAAAATATTTATCTTATTATCTTTATCAGATCTCACTTTTGCAAGTGGCCGTGAAGGGATTGACAAGCCCTTTATCGCGTTGGTTGCAAGGTTCTTGATTGTTTGTGGAGGTACTAGGCGATTTGCGTGTAGTCTCCTACTGGATTGATACCTTGGTTCTCAAAAACTGAGGGAAATACTTACGCTACTTTGCTGCATCACCCTTTCCTCTTCAAGGGAAAACCAACGTATGCTCAATAGGTAGCAGTATGGAACACTGGACAACGGTCTAGAATATCCTGAAGTACCTGAAAAGGACTAAGGATATGTTTCTTGTTTATGGAGGTGACGAAGAGCTCGTCGTAAAGGGTTACGTCGATGCTAGCTTCGACACAGATCTGGATGACGCCAAGTCACAAACCGGATACATGTACATTTTGAATGGCGGGGCAGTCAGCTGGTGCAGTTGCAAGCAAAGCGTCATGGCGGGATATACATGTGAATGTGAAGCGGAGTACATAGCTGCCTCGGAGGCAGCACAGGAAGCAGTCTGGATGAAGGAGTTCATCACCGACCTAGGAGTAATTCCCAATGCGTAGGTCCCGATGACTCTCTTCTATGACAACACTGGAGCTATTGCCGTTGCCAAGGAGCCCAGGTTTCACAAGAAGACCAGACACATCAAGCATCGCTTCAACTCCATTCATGAATATATTCAAGATGGAGACATAAATATTTGCAAAGTGCACATGAATCTGAATGTCGCAGATCCGTTGACTAAACCTCTTCCACAAGAAAAATATGATCAACACCAGAACTCTATGGGTGATCGATTCATCACAATGTAACTAGATTATTGACTCTAGTGCAAGAGGGAGACCGTTGGAAATATGCCCTAGAGGCAATAATAAAGTGGTTATTATTATATTTCCTTGTTGATGATAATTGTCTATTGTTCATGCTATAATTGTATTAATCGGAAAGCGTAATACATGTGTGAAAACATAGACCATAATATATCCCTAGTGAGCCTCTAGTTGACTAGCTCATTGATGAATAGATGGTTGTGGTTTCCTGACCATGGACATTGGATGTCGTTGATAACGGGATCACATCATTAGGAGAATGATGTGATGGACAAGACCCAATCTTAAGCATAGCACAAGATCGTGTAGTTCATTTGCTAAAGCTTTTCTAATGTCAAGTATCATTTCCTTATACCATGAGATTGCGCAACTCCCGGATACCATAGGAATGCTTTGGGTGTATCAAACGTCACAACGTAACTGGGTGGCTATAAAGGTGACTACAAGTATCTCCGAAAGTGTTTGTTGGGTTGGCACGAATCGAGACTGGGATTTTGTCACTCCGTATGATGGAGAGGTCTTTGGGACCACTCAGTAATGCATCATCATAACGATCTCAATGTGACTAAGGAGTTAGCCACGAGATCATGCATTACGGAACGAGTAAAGAGACTTGACAGTAACGAGATTGAATGAAGTATAGAGATACCGACGATCGAATCTTGGGCAAGTAAGATATTGATGGACAAAGGGAATTGTATACGGGATTGATTGAATCCCCGAAATCATGGTTCATCTGATGATATCATCATGGAACATGTGGGAGCCAACATGGGATCCAGATCCTGCTGTTGGTTATTGGCCGGAGAGATGTCTCGGTCATGCCTGCATGGTTCCCGAACCCGTAGGGTCTACACACTTAAGGTTCGGTGACGCTAGAGTTGTTATGGGAAATTGTATGTGGTTACCGAAGGTTGTTTGGAGTCCCTGATGATATCCTAGACATCACGAGGAGTTCCGGAATGGTCCGGAGGTGAAGATTTATATATGGGAAGTCCAGTTTCAATCGCCGGAATAGTTTTGGGGGTTATTGGTATTGTACCGGGAGCACCGAAAGGTGTACGAGGGTCCACCGGGTGGGGCCACCTGCCCCGGGGGACTTAGTGGGCTGAATATGGGATTGACCCACCCCCTAGTGGGCTAGTGCACCCCCAAGGGCCCAAGGTACCTAGGGTTGGAAACCCTAGGGGGAGGGGGCGCCTCCCACCTTGCTTGGGGGGCAGGTGTCCCCCCTTGGCCGCCGCCCCCCTCTAGATGCATCTAGGTGGGCCGGCCCCCTCTTCCCCTCCCCTATAAATAGTGGGGGGGGTGGGAGGGAAGCCGCACCCCTTCCCAGGCACATCCCTCCCTCCTCCAACACCTCCTCCTCCTCTGTAGTGCTTAGCAAAGCTCTACCGGAGAACCACGAGCTCCACCGCGACCACGCCGTCGTGCTGCCAGAGTTCTCCCTCAACTTCTCCTCTCCCCTTGTTGGATCAAAAAGGAGGAGACGTCCCCAAGATGTATGTGTGTTGAATGCGGAGGCGCCGTCCGTTCGGCGTTTGGATCGGATCTTCCGTGATTTGAATCGCCGCGAGTACGACTCCATCAACCGTGTTCTTGTAGCACTTCCGCTTAGAGATCTTCAAGGGTATGAATATGCACTCCCTATCTCTTGTTGCTAGCTTCTCCTAGATTGATCTTGGTGACACGTAGGAAAATTTTGAATTATTACTAAGTTCCCCAACAGTAGCTCGGAAACAAAGGAGGTCGTCCACTCGCACAACGACCGTAGTCGAGCCAGAAGGCGAGGGACCAGACGTCGTCATCCTATCAACCTCCTCCAATGAAGACCACAATGACGACGGAACTATCATCCTTACGGACAATGAAGACAAGTAGTCGTCCATCTATTGTCGCGGTCAGCGCCGGTCGACCATCTTGTACCGCCTCTGTTAAAATTTCATATTACCATCATGTCAGTTCGCTCTGTTAGCGTTGCACAAATCTATGATTGTTCTTGTTAATCTTATCCGAATTCTATCCGAAATCTCAGGATCTCCTTTGTTCGACATCTTTGATGAGTGATATTTTTACACTCATTTTAGCTTTTTTTAAACCGAGATATTTCAATTAAAAAGAGATATTCACTCCGATATTGGTACTAATGACTAATGAGTGCAAAGGACTTCACAAATCCTCTCTTTGATGTGTTTCCACAGGAAATGGGCCAAACATGAAAGAAATCACATGTGGAAATGGAGTGGGAGAAGAATGGAGGAGGAAGGAATCATCAGGAGAAGTCTGCAAAGAAAGAACCCAAAACACGACGTTCCATACGGGCGCAAGCGCCCATATGTCATGGATTATGAGGCGGATTGTCCAACCCAGCAACTTTTGTTAAAGGGACCCCATTGAAATGTCAACATAGAGAGCACCAGGCGATGAACACAACAACCAAGATGTCTTCTTCATCATCCGCAAATCCTAGCCGCCGCCATCTCCATAGCCATCTCCACCACCACCACCACCATAGTGCTCATCCATCTCATTCATACTTGTAATCGTGCATCGCAAAAGGCATCCATTGTAAAACATATTGCAATCTATCAATCTCAAGATGTGTTCTTCAATCTGTTCTTCCCACGATAAATCATTTGATCATTATTTGTCTTGAGGTTGGCAATGGGAGCATTGTGAGCAGATGCTTCCTAGTCTGCTTTAGCTGCAACATCTTCATGTATCTTCTCATGTGCCTCAATATAAGTAGGATGAGAAGGATCGATCACCACTACATTATCCTCGAACTCTGGCAACAATGGGAGATGCTCGCGATCAAGAAGATATGTGCTCGTTCCAACCTTGGAGTTGATGAGAAACTAAATGTGCGGAGCAAAACCACATGATCTCTTTTGGTCGACTGCGGTTCTCTTGATAGTTTCAACTATTATAAGCTCAACACCTTCACCTTTTGAGGTGTGTTAAAGAGATGCAGAAGGTTGATAGAGTGGCCACGAATCATCTTGTCATCTCCAAAGTTGGGCAGCAAGGTGTGCCTCAAAATAGTATTAATAGTGTCCAAACCAAATAGCAGTTGCTTTGTGATCCCAACTTGTTCCGAGGAATGGGCTTGTACATGTTCTTCATGGAATTGTGGTCCATCTTGGGCTTGGCATGTAGATCGACATCTCTCTCTTCTTATTTAGGAGCACCAAGAAGAGCAGCCCACCTAGAGATAGTTGACTGGTATCTAACCCCCTCAATCATCCACACAATCCTCCCATCTAGATAGAAATGAGCAGTAGAATATAATTGCATGATCATCTCATCATTCCACTTGGTAAGCTTTTCCCCAACAAAAGCATCAACACCAGGAAGCTTGAAGCTCTCATGAACATGGGGGAAGTGGTCTTCATTCTCATCAATGTACTCCCAATCCACCCATTTCATGTCACTTGCAATTTGCTTCTTATCTAGCAGCACTGTCACATAAAAATCTTGTTGCTCTCTAGTGTGAAAGCGATAGTCACAAGCAGTCCTCCTTCTGACAGCATAGGGATCAGACAATCTCCATTGACGTAAACCTTTATCTTTCCTCTCCATCATGTTCTCAACAACAATATGGGCATTGTCATGATCTGGAATCATAGGTCTCAACCTCCTAAGCACTAGTGGCTCATCATCAACAACAGCTTCAGGCACCGGGGCCTTGTTCTTCTCACTAGCAATGACATTCCTTGTTGTCCTCTTGGTGATGGAGTTTTGGGTTTGGACTTGGAGGTGGCAGCAGTCTTCATTGCATCTGCCATAAGTTTCTGAGACTTGGCAGCAGGTGGATTAGCTGTTGGTTCCTCCTCTTCCTCTTCATCTGCTGGATCTTAATACATAGTGGGTCTTCTACCAACCACATGAATAGTTGTCTTCCTCTCCTTCCTCTTCTTGCCTGCAGCTTTATCCTTTGAGCCAGTTGGCTCCTCAAGTGTGAGAGTGAACTTCTTAGGTGTCGTGACTTCTAAAGGTTTGTCTGCCTTGGAGAGAGGGACTTTCTTTACTGTAGTTCTCTCCTTGGAACTGGCAGATGGCTTTGAGCTAGTAGTTGTTCCATATTCTTTTGCAAGTACTACCTTTTTCTTCTTTGAACTAGCTTCACTTGCAACAAAGTCCTCATCCTCATCATCCGAGGTTCTCTTCTTCCTTTCCCTTGTAGCAGTGTTGGGCAATTCTGGAGAACTCCTTTCTCCCTCATAATAGCTGCCTTGAGGACTAGACCCTACACTGAGATCAACATTTGTTTCTAGGGCGTTCTGACTGGTGTTGGCTTCAGTCATCTTGCAAACTGACCCTGTGAATGGTTGGGTATGGGCAGAGTAGATGAGTCATCACAAAAAGCAGATATTTTTGAAGAAAATTGAGTTCAACCAAGTGGATCATCTCGGTGATACCGAAGCACTTAAAAGAAACATGGCACACAGTTTCGGTCAGACCGATAAGTGGCTCAGTGTCTCCGATATGCTAGGGTTTCACTGAAACTTTACTTCCAGTCTCACCGATTAGTACAACTCGGTGGCACCGAGACGTACAAATCGGTGACTCTGAAAATCTCAAATCATTCGGTCCAAGATGCATTCGGCGGAAACTTAAACCTAATTTTTTCGCTCAAAACTAATCTACGGAATTTGTAGAGTATAGGAAGATTTCAATCCATGGCAAGAATAATGGCAATCCATCCAAGCATTGAATCAGAATTTAGAACATGGAGGGGGTTGAATCTCACCCTAACTTGGTGGAGGTCATTTATGATGACAATTGCGGGGAATATTTCGGTTGGAGGCGACGGAATCTGGCGGCGAGGGCGCGTTGGAGATGAGGGCAGTGATGACCCACAAGTGTAGGGGATCTATCGTAGTCCTCTCGATAAGTAAGAGTGTCGAACCCAACGAGGAGCAGAAGGAAATGATAAGCAGTTTTCAGTAAGGTATTCTCTGCAAGCACTGAAATTATCGGTAACAGATAGTTTTGTGATAAGGTAATTTGTAACGGGTAGCAAGTAATAAAAGTAAATAAGGTGCATCAAGATGGCCCAATCCTTTTTGTAGCAAAGGACAAACCTAGACAAACTCATATATAAAGGAAAGCGCTCCCCAGGACACATGGGAATTATCATCAAGCTAGTTTTCATCACGTTCATATGATTCACATTCGGTACTTTGATAATTTGATATGTGGGTGGACCGGTGCTTGGGTATTGTCCTTCCTTGGACAAGCATCCCACTTATGATTAGCCCCTATTGCAAGCATCTGTAACTACAACAGAAGTATTAAGGTAAACCTAACCATAGCATGAAACATATGGATCCAAATCAGCCCCTTACGAAGCAACACATAAACTAGGGTTTAAGCTTCTGTCACTCTAGCAACCCATCATCTACTTATTACTTCCCAATGCCTTCCCCTAGGCTGAAACAATGGTGAAGTGTCATGTAGTCTATGTTCACATGACACCAGTAGAGGAGAGACAACATACATCTCATCAAAATATCTAACGAATACCAAATTCACATGACTACTTATAGCAAGACTTCTCCCATGTCCTCAGGAACAAACATAACTACTCACAAATCATATTCATGTTCATAACCAGAGGGGTATTAATATGCATAAAGGATCTGAATATATGAGCTTCCACCGAATAAACCAACTAGCATCAACTACAAGGAGTAATCAACACTACTAGCAACCCACAAGTACCAATCTGAGGCTTTGGGACAAAGATTGGATACAAGAGATGAACTAGGGTTTGAGATGAGATAGTGCTGGTGAAGATGTTGATGGAGATTGACCCCCTCCCGATGATAGGATCGTTGGTGATGATGATGGTGATGATTTCCCCCTCCCGGAGGGAAGTTTCCCCGGTAGAACAGCTCCGCCGGAGCCCTAGATTGGTTCCGCCTCGTGGCGCCGGAGTTTCATCCCGTGAGCTAGCTTATGATTTTTTTCCTCCACGAAAGACCTCATATAGCATAAGATGGGCATCAAAGGGCTGTCAGGGGGCCCACGAGGCAGGGGGCGCGCCTAGGGGGGGTAGGGCGCGCCCCCACCCTCGTGGATGGTGGGTTGCCCCCTCTGATACTTCTTTCGCCCAATATTTTTTATATATTCTGAAACTTGCTCCCGTGAAGTTTCAGGACTTTTGGAGTTGTGCAGAATAGGTATCTAATATTTGCTCCTTTTCCAGCCCAGAATTCCAGCTACCGGCATTCTCCCTCTTCATGTAAACCTTGTAAAATAAGAGAGAATAGGCATAAGTATTGTGACGTAATGTGTAATAACAACCCATAATGCAATAAATATCGATATAAAACCATGATGCAAAATGGACGTATCAACTCCCCCAAGCTTAGACCTCGCTTGTCCTCAAGCGAAAGTCGAAATCGAAAAATATGTCCACATGTTTAGAGATAGAGGTGTCGATAAAAATAAAATACGGATATGAGGGCATCATGATCATTCTTAGAACAGTAACATATACTTATAATATGACCTCTTATGCTAAAGTAATAATTCATTCATAGTTTCAAGTATGAATCATAAACTTCATTGAGAACCAACAAACTATAATCTCAGTCATTGGCGCAATTGCAATTTATCAAAACATAGGAAAGAGTCAATGAGAGCTTTTCAGCAAGTCCACATACTCAACCATCATTTAGTCTTTCACAATTGCTAACACTCACGCGATATTTATGGTTATGAAGTTTTAGTTGGACACAGAGAAAGATAGGGGCTTATAGTTTTGCCTCCCAACCTTTTACCTCAAGGGTAATGTCAACAATAATAGTTCATTAAAACTCACACCCAATTAGCTATATATATCTGGATCTTTCCAACACATTGTGCTTGCCAAAGGATAAAATGTAAAAAGGAAAGGTGAAGATCACCATGACTCTTATAAGAAGTAATAGACAAGAATAAAAGACATGCCCTTCACAGAGGGAAGCAGAGGTTGTTATGTGCTTTTATGGTTGGATGCACAAAATCTTAATGCGAAAGACCATCACTTTATATTACCACTTGTGATATGGACCTTTATTATGCAGCCCGTTGCTTTTATTTCTTCCACATCACAAGATCATATAAAGCTTATTTTCGCCACACTAAAAAGTCATACATATTTAGAGAGCAATTTTTATTGCTTGCAACGATGAAAACTTACTTGAAGGATCTTACTTTATCCATAGGTAGATATGGTGGATTCTCATGGCAAAACTAGGTTTAAGGATATTTGGAAGCACAATAGTATCTCTACTTGGTGCAAAGAATTTGGCTAGCATGAGAGGAAAGGCAAGCTCAACATGTTGGATGATCCATGACAATATAATTTATTCCAGATGTAAGAAAACATAACCCATTACATTGTCTTCCTTGTCCAATATCAACTCTTTAGCATGTCATATTTTAGTGAGTCTCACAATCACAAAAGATGTCCAAGATAGTATATTTATATGTGAAAACCTCTCTTTCTTTATTACTTCCAATTAGTTGCAACGATGACCAAAACTATGTTTGTCAACTCTCAACAACTTTTATTCAACATACTCTTTATATGTGATGTCATTACTCCCCATAAGATCCATATGATCTCTTTATTTCTTGTTTTTCTTTCTCTTTTATTTTATTCCCTCAAGATCATAGCAAGATAATCAAGCCCTTGACTTAACACTAATCTTTATTATATATAGCTCATAGACTCGATTACATAGAAGGATCATAAAGCAAAACTCAAAACTAGATCATGCTAAAACTTTATTCTACTAGATCAAGATATTACCAAAAGGATCGAACTAAGAAAACGGTAAAGATAAAAGTGTGATGGTGATATGATATCGGGGCACTCCCCCAAGCTTGGCAGTTTCCAAGGGGAGTGCCCATACCCATATGCTTATGTCTCCTTCCTCGGAGGTGGTGATGATGGAGTTGTTGATGATGTAGGCTTGTCGTCCATCTTCCAAGGCATAGGCTCACAATCATAGAAGGATGATCGAGTCTCCAGGATCCTCAAATCTGCAGCTAAACTTATCCTCTTGAATCTATATTCATACTCACAATTTTGGTTTTGCAGGTCATAGATCTGGGCTTGGAGGCGCTCAATTTTCTCGTGAAGCTTGAAGATGGCCTCCCCAATGTTCTTGTCATCCAGCTTGTGGTTGTTGGTGAACTCCGCGATCATTATGTGATTGGATTCGAGTCCACGTTCCACCATCTCCTAGCACTTGAAAAATTGTTGCTCTATTGCTTCGAGTCTTGTCTCCACGCTTCCGGTCCTCCTTGGTCCCTCAACATCGCGGATGTGCAGCAACCCCTCACGCATCTCAATGGTCTGAGGGTGTTACAGCACCTCCGTGAGGTAGGGGTTGATGATCTTCTCGAAGAACTTGTCCTTGGGAGCGCTTGAAGACGCCATGGAAATCTAGATCTGTCAGAAAAACAGCTCGAAACAAAGACAGAAGATATTTGCGTGATACGGTGGTCAAAACCTTTGGGAGATTATATAATGAATTTTTACCGACCAAAAGAACTATTGTGCAAGAAAACGGAGTCCGGAGAGCACACGAGGTGCCCACAAGGCAGGGGGCTCGCCTAGGGGGTAGGGCCCGCCCTCCACCCTCGTGGAAGCCTCGTGTCCTTCCCGGACTGCTTCTTATTTTCCTATTTTCTTAAATATTCCAAAACAAAGGAAAATTGCTATTAGAACTTGGAGTTAGTTTACTTATCGTACCTCATACCTATTCCTTTTCGGAGTCTGAAACGTTCTGGAAAGTGTCCCTTATGTATTCCTCCAGGGTTACGGTTTCAATAACATTAGTTTCAACATTTATAGGATTACCTGAGATATAATGTTTGACTCTTTGACCGTTCACCACCCTCGGATTTGTGCCTTCGAAGATGTTGATTTTTATGGCACCGGAATGATAGACCTCCTCGATAATGTAAGGACCTTCCCATTTAGTGAGGAGTTTTCCTGCAAAAAATACGGGAGTTGTATAACAATACATAATCACCTACATTAAAATCACATTTTTGTATCCTTTTGTCATGCCATCTTTTAACTTTTTCCTTAAACAGTTTGGCATTCTCATAGGCATGAGTTCTCCATTCATCAAGTGAGCTAATGTCAAAAATCTTCTTCTCACCAGCAAGTTTGAAATCATAATTGAGCTCTTTAATTTCCCAATATGCTTTATGTTCTAGTTCGAGAGGTAAGTGACCTGCTTTTCCATAAACCATCTTATACGGAGACATACCCTTAGGATTTTTGTATGCAGTTCTATAAGCCCATAATGCATCATCAAGTTTCTTGGACCAATTCTTTCTAGATGTATTAACATTGTTTTGCAGAATTAATTTAAGCTCTGTATTACTCGGTTCTACCTGACCGCTAGACTGTGGATGATAAGGAGATGCAATTATATGATTAACATCATACTTACCAAGCATTTTACGAAAAGCACCATGAATAAAATGTGAACCACCATCAGTCATTAAATATCTAGGGACTCCAAACCTCGGAAAAATAACTTCTTTAAGCATCTTAATAGAGGTGTTATGATCATCACTACTAGTTGGAATAGCTTCTACCCACTTAGTAAAGTAATCAATAGCAACTAAAATATGTGTATACCCATTAGAGGAAAGAAAAGGTCCCATATAATAAAACCCCCAAACATCAAATGGTTCAATAACAAGTGAATAATTCATAGGCATTTCTTGACATCTACTAATATTACCAATTCTTTGACATTCATCACAACACAAGACAAACTTATGGGCATCCTTGAAGAGAGTAGGCCAATAAAAACTGGATTGCAATACCTTATGTGCAGTTCTATCTCCAGCATGGTGTCCTCCATAAGCCTCGGAGTGACACTTGCGTAGGATCTATTCTTGTTCATGCTCAGGTACACAACATCTAATAACGCCATCTACTACTTCTTTATAAAGGTGTGGGTCATCCCAAAAGTAATGTCTTAAATCATAGAAGAACCTTTTCTTTTGCTGGTATGTGAAACTAGGTGGTATAAACTTAGCAACAATATAATTAGCATAATCAGCATACCATGGAGCAGTATGAGAGGCATTTATGACAGCTAATTGTTCATCATGAAAGCTATCATGAATAGGTAGTGGGTGATCAAGAACATTCTCTAACCTAGACAAGTTGTCTGCAACGGGGTTCTCAGCTCCCTTTCTATCAATAATGTGCAAATCAAATTCTTGTAGCAAGATAACCCATCTAATAAGTCTAGGTTTAGCATCTTTATTTTCCATAAGATATTTAATAGCAGCATGATCAGTGTGAACGGTTACTTTAGAATCAACTATATAAGGTCTGAACTTATCACATGCAAATACAACTGCTAAAAATTCTTTTTCAGCAGTAGCATAATTTCTCTGAGCACTGTCTAGAGTTTTACTAGCATATTGGATAACATTTAATTTCTTATCAACTCTTTGTCCTAGAACAACCCCTATAGCATAATCACTAGCATCACACATAATTTCAAATGGTAAATTCCAATCAAGAGGCTGAACAATAGGGGCAGAAATCAAAGCTTTCTTAAGTATTTCTAATGCTTCTACACAATCATCATCAAAGACAAATGGAACATCTTTTTGTAAGAGATTAGTCAGTGTCGGTGTTCTGGGAACATGGGTCCCCAGACTTGCCTGCCTGCGGCCCGCGGCGTGGTCAAGCAGCAGGCTGTATGGCCCATCTTCACCAGCAAAGCATCCAAGACCCTCACGAGGGGCCAAGCCTCGCGAGGCGGACAAGGCAAGACCTCTGGAGTGGCCTAGCTAGGCAGGCTCACGAGGAGCGGAGATATCAAGGCGGGGCAAACCTCACGAGGCTCTCGTGACGTGAGCCATGACGATCGACACCAGGCGGGCGCCAGGCGGGTACCAGTGCGCGCAGCGTCCTTGTTTCCCCTTTGGTGCAAAGGAGGCAAGCGCAGTCGTGGAGTACCGAGGCCTCAGGCAAAGGTTGCCATTTTGGTGCAACAAGACCAAGACCAGGCGGAGGTCATCGTGCATCCCAAGACGGCATCACCCCTGAGCCTTTCACAGGCGAAGACTACTTTTGTCAGGATGGCTCGTACTAGCTGTCCCCCTTCAAATTAGCCCGCCATTGTTGGCTCCCTTCCCGCTCAATATTTGGGAAGAGGACCAGGGCCTCTATAAATAGGACTAACCACCACAGTAGAAGGGGGAGAGGTTAGCTTAAGGGATGAGATCTTAAGAGACATCATCAGACCCAGAGACACACACAAGTCCAAAAGCACAAGAACACCTCAACCTCAGGAGGCTGTTCTTTCCCTTGTATTGTTCATCATCAGCCCAAGAGGCAATCCACCACCACCACACTAGAGTAGGGTATTACACCACAACGGTGGCCCAAACCAGTAGAAACCCTGTGTCTTTCTGTGTTGTGAGTTCGTCGAGTTTGTCCGCAAGATCTTAGCGAGCTAGAGCGTGGATCGGCAGAAGGGAAAGACTTCGCACGCACCCCAGTGTTCGAACCTTAAGGGTTTGCCGGAACCCCACATCCGACATTTGGCGTGCCAGGTAGGGGTGCGCCGTAGCTTCCTTTTCGTCAGTCTGTCGCTCCGTCGTCTTCATGTCGGACGCTCGCTGTGCTCGAGCTAGGCGTCCGGCTGCCCTCGCCGCCCGCGTCGCTCAGACGGCTCACATCGGCGGGCCACCTCATCGTTCTTCGTCCCCCGCCGCCAACGCTGGCACCGGCCCGATGGGGAACGAGCAGCAGGCGTCCTCGCAGCATCCTTCGGTGCGGCAGGACGGCCGCACCGCTACTCTATCACTCAACCCTGCCGGTTCTTTGTCTCACGTGCACCGCGCTCCCATGGAGGCACGGGCCGCGCTCATCACGGTGAACGAGCTCCTACATTACCGCCCTGTCGACAACCTCTATGAGGAGTGGCTCGACCGCGTCGCCGAGCTCGTCTGTGCCGCAGGGGGCTCTCCAGCGCCGTCCCACTCTCTGCCTCCCCCTCAACTAGCCGTGGGCGACGGGGCTCATGGCATTCCTCCACCACCTCGACCCCAAGACGGTGCCTTAGCACCAAGGCGCGCGCCTCCGCGGCATGATCCACCGCGCCCGGCGCCCGCGCGTGAAGAAAGAAGCTGCACCGGTGCTCCCCGCGCCACCTCGTCAAGACTGTGTGCCGCCTGCAGTGGTGCAGCGCGGACCTCGTCAAGACCTAGATCCACCTCCGAAGCGGGCCCCGAACTGTGTAGCGTCGCCTAGCCAGGCAAGTTCAAGCTAGATCTACCTCCTCGATACGACAACACCGCCGACCCCGCGGAGTTCCTGCAGCTCTATGAGTTGAGCATCGAAGCGGCCAATGGCGACGAAAAAGTCATGGCGAACTGGTTTCCCATGGCTCTCAAGGATGGGGCTCGCTCCTGGCTCCTGAACCTGCATCACGGCTCGATCTCCTCCTGGGACGAGATGCGCAACCGCTTCGTCGCCAACTTCCAGGGCACTCGCGACCGCCCACCGGCCGCGGGCGATCTACGCCGCATCAAGCAACATCTAGGAGAGACCCTCCAGAAGTACATCCAGCACTTCAACAACACCCGCCTCAAGATCCCCAAGGTCACGGACGAAGCCATCATCTCCGTGTTCTCCGACGGCGTCCACAACGTCAAGATGAAGGAAGAGCTGGCTATCCACGAGGAGCTTTGCACATCTCAGGAGCTGTTCAATCTGGTGACCAAGTGCGCAAGAGCTGAGGAGGGGCGCCTCTCTCTCCTTGAGCTGCCAACTGCAGGAGTGGAGGAGAAGAAGGCCAAGGCCAAGGACGTGAAGCGCAAAGAGGCAGTGGTACTCGCAGCGGAGCCCGACACCAAGCGAGGCAGGCTCAGGGTCCCCGCGGCTCATGAGGAGCCATTCCTTCAACGCGTGGCTTCAGCTACACCAACTCTACTTCGTCTACAGAACCAAGTGACATCTTCCAAGTTCATTTAAGTTGGGAGCGCCCCTCGGGCTGCATTATTCCCAGGCCACACGGGTCCGTCCCTATGGCATGTATCCCTTTTGCTTAAGTCTTTAGCTTACCTTGCTTGGGGCGCCCCTCGGGCTGCATCATCCCTAAGCCGCTCGGGCCAGACCCGATGGCGTGTATCTTCCTGCACTTATCCAAGTCGATCTGCTCTTCATGCTTAACCTACCAACTGCTATCACCTGCTCGATCATCGCTTCCCTCGGGGCCTCTACACAGGCACGTCACTGGTGCATGGGTCCATCCCTGCCACGACCGACAAATCTGAGTGGTCAAGCTCTGGCTCACGGCACGCGCCGTGCACGCCACCTCACCAGGCCCTCAGTGCCTTCACTTCACCCGGACCAATGATAAACCACAAGTATAGGGGATCGCAATGGTTTTCGATAAGTAAGAGTGTCGAACCCAATGAGGAGCTAAAGGTAGAACAAATATTCCCTCAAGTTCTATCGACCACCGATACAACTCTACGCACGCTTTACCTAGAACAAGTATGAAACTAGAAGTACTTTGTAGGTGTTGTTGGATAGGTTTGCAAGATAATAAAGAGTACGTAAATAAAAAGTAGGGGCTGTTTAGATAAAGAAACAATAAAGTAAATATAGTGAGTGTGGAAAAGTGGTGGTAGGAGTTGTGAAATTTCCCCTAAGCAATTGACTACTTTACTAGACCGATAGCAAGTATTATGTGAGAGAGGCCACTACTAGCATGTCATCCCTGACTTGGAATTCTATGCACTTATGATTGGAACTATTAGCAAGCATCCTTAACTACTAATGTTCACTAAGGTAAAACCCAACCATAGCATTAAGGTATATCGGTCCCCCTTCAATCCCGTATGCATCAATTTCTATGCTAGGTTGAAGCTTCTATCACTCTTGCCCTCCAATACATAGTCCTATCAACATACAACTAACCCTAGGGTGTGATCCACACGCGCAATCATATGATGGGCACCAAAGGACAGCAACATAACCACAAGCAAATTAAATCAATCATAAGAATTCATCAACCACCGATAGGACAACGAAAATCTACTAGGACATCATAGGATGGCAACACATCATTGGATAATAATATGAAGCATAAAGCACCATGTTCAAGTAGAGGGTACAGTGGGTTGCTGGAGAGTGGACCGCTGTAGATAGAGGGGGGAAGGTGATGGAGATGTTGGTGAAGATGGCGGAGGTGTTGGTGTAGATCGCGGTGATGATGATGGCCCCCGGTGGCACTCCGGTGCCACCGGAAGCAAGGAGGAGAGAGCCCCCTCCTTCTTTTTCTTCCTTGACCTCCTCCCTAGATGGGAGAAGGGTTTCCCCTCTGGTCCATGGCCTCCATGGCATGGGAGGGGCGAGAGCCCCTCCGAGATTGGATCTGTCTCTCTGTCTCTCTCTGTTTCTGTGTTCCCAAAATCTACCCATACACCGTTTCTTATATTCCCGGAGATCCGTAACTCCGATTGGGCTGAAATTTTAACACTATCTCTATCCGGATATTAGCTTTCTTGCAGCGAAAGAAGGGCATCAACCGCCTTACGGGTGGCCCACGAGGGTCAGGGGCGCGCCCAAGGGTGGCAGGTGCGCCCCCCTGCCTCGTGGCCACCTCGGGCACTGTCTCGCGTGGATTTTCTTCCCAAAAATCATATATATTCCAAAAAAAATCTCCGTTGGTTTTTATCCCGTTTGGACTCCGTTTGATATGAATATTTTGTGAAACAAAAAACATGCAACAAACAGGAACTGGCACTGGGCACTGGATCAATATGTTAGTCCCAAAAATAGTATAAAAAGTTGCCAAAAGTATATGAAACTTGTAGAATATTGGTATGGAACAATCAAAATTATAGATACAATGGAGACGTATCAACATCCCCAAGCTTAATTCCTGCTCGTCCTCGAGTAGGTAAATGATAAAAAAGATAATTTTTGATGTGGAATGCTACCTAGCATAATCTTGATCATGTAATCTAATCATGGCATGAATATTAAGATATGAGTGATTCAAAGCAATAGTCTATCATTTGACATAAAAACAATAATACTTCAAGCCTACTAATAAAGCAATCATGTCTTTTCAAAATAACATGGCTAAAGAACATTATCCCTACAAAATCATATAGTCTGGCTATGCTCCATCTTCACCACACAAAATATTCACATCATGCACAACCCCGATGACAAGCCAAGCAATTGTTTTATACTTTTGATGTTCTCAAACCTTTTCAACTTTCACGCAATACACGAGCGTGAGCCATGGACATAGCACTATAGGTGGAATAGAATGGTGGTTGTGGAGAAGACAAAAAGGAGAAGATAGTCTCACATCAACTAGTCGTATCAATAGGGCTATGGAGATGCCCATCAATAGATATCAATGTGAGTGAGTAGGGATTGCCATGCAACAGATGCACTAGAGCTATAAGTGTATGAAAGCTCAGACTGAAAACTAAGTGGGTGTGCATCCAACTTGCTTGCTCATGAAGACCTCGGGCGTTTGAGGAAGCCCATCATCAGAATATACAAGCCAAGTTCTATAATGAAAATTCCCACTAGTATATGAAAGTTATAACTCAAGAGACTCTCTATATGAAGAACATGGTGCTACTTTGAAGCACAAGTGTGGTAAAAGGATAGTAACATTGCCCCTTCTCTCTTTTTCTCTCTCTTTTTTATTTTTTTATTTTTTGGTGGGCTTCTTTGGTCTTTTTTTATTTGGGCTTCTTTGGCCTCTTTTATTTATTTTTAAAGTCCGGAGTCTCATCCCGACTTATGGGGGGATCATAGTATCCATCATCCTTTCCTCACTGGGGCAATGCTCTAATAATGATGATCATCACACTTTTATTTACTTACAACTCAATATTACAATTCGATACTAGAACAAAGTATGACTCTATATGGATGCCTCCGGCGGTGTACCAGGATGTGCAATGATCTAGCGTAGCAATGATATCAAAAAACGGACAAGCCATGAAAACATCATGCTAGCTATCTTACGATCATGCAAAGCAATATGACAATGAATGCTCAAGTCATGTATATGATGATGATGGAAGTTGCATGGCAATATATCTCGGAATGGCTATGGAAATGCCATGATAGGTAGGTATGGTGGCTGTTTTGGGGAAGGTATATGGTGGGTTTATGGTACCGATGAAAGTTGCGCGGTACTAGAGAGGCTAGCAATGGTGGAAGGGTGAGAGTGCGTGTAATCGATGGACTCAACATTAGTCATAAAGAACTCACATACTTATTGCAAAAATCTATTACTCATCAAAAAAAGTACTACGCGCATGCTCCTAGGGGGATAGATTGGTAGGAAAAGACCATCGCTCGTCCCCGACCGCCACTCATAAGGAAGACAATCAATAAATAAATCATGCTCCGACTTCGTTACATAACGGTTCACCATACGTGCATGCTGCAGGAATCACAAACCTCAACACAAGTATTTATACTAATCCACAACTACCCAATACCATGACTCTAATATCACCATCTTTATATCGCAAAACTATTGCAAGGAATCAAACATATCATATTCAGTGATCTACAAGTTTTATGTAGGATTTTATGACTAACCATGTGAATGACCAATTCCTGTCATCTCTCTAAATAGATATAAGTGAAGCAAGAGAGTTTAATTCTTTCTACAAAAGGTATGCCCACGCTCTAACAAATCTAAGTGAAGCAAAAGAGCATTCTACAAATGGCGGTTTTCTATGTAAAGAGAAACAGGCAATCCAAACTTCAAATGATATGAGTGAAGCATATGAAGCATTCTATAAAGCCATACTCAAAAGATATAAGTGAAGTGCAATGAGAACTCTATAAATCAACCAAGGATTGTCTCATACCAGCATGGTGCATAAAATAAAAGTGTAAACTAAATGCAAAAGACGCTCCAAGTTTGCACATATCGCATGAACGAAACGAATCCGAAAACATACCGATACTTGTTGAAGAAAGAGGGGATGCCTTCCGGGGCATCCCCAAGCTTAGACGCTTGAGTCTCCTTGAATATTTACTTGGGGTGCCTCGGGCATCCCCAAGCTTGATCTCTTGCCTCTCTTCTTTCTTCTCACATCAAGACCTTCTCGATCATCGAACACTTCATCCACACAAAACTTCAACAGAAAACTCGGTAAGATCCGTTAGTATAATGAAGCAAATCACTACTCTAAGTACTGTTGCAAACCAATTAGTATTTTTTTTTTGCATTGTGTCTACTGTAATATAACTTTTTCATGGCTTAATCCACTTATATGAATCGATAGTTTCATCAAAACAAGCAAACTATGCATCAAAAACAGAATCTGTCTAAAACAGAACAGTCTGTAATAATCTGAACATTCACTATACTTATGATACCTGAAAAATTATAAAAAAATTAGGGAAAATAAAGAATTTGTATAGGAAGACAGTTCAAAAAGAATCAAAACCATTTGACATTCCAGCAAAAAATGTAAAATCGTGCACTATAGCCAAAGTTTCTGTCCTGCACCATACAAACCATCAAGCAAATGTAAACATCCTAATGGCAAACCTTGGCAAATTATTTTTATAATACAATGGAACTGTACAAGGGGATAATTATTTTTACTGAAAAGTTTCTGTAATCAAGATTCACAAAGTTTCCATGAGCATGAACAAAGTTCAAGGCTAGCTCCCACTTCAACAATGCTTGTCTTTCTCACTTTCGCTTTCCTTTTTGAAAAAGTTTTGGGTTCCCCTCTTTATTTTTGTTGTTTTTAAACTATATAAACGCACTCAACAGAAATAAATGACTCTCTAAAACTTCCGGGTTGTCTCCCTGGCAGCGCTTTCTTTAAAGCCATTAAGCTAGGCATATAGTGCTCAAGTAATGGATCCACCCGGATCCCAAGGTATATCAAAGCCAATTTTAATTAACAAGATTTGTAATTTAGTCGTGAGCACAAGGTAACATATACCATGTAATGACGAAGTCTAACTCTCTTCCTATGCATCCGCATGTCATAAAAGAACAATTCATGCACACAAAGTGTCGTGGAATTGTCACGGCAGATGTCCTTAGTGTCAGGACTTAGTCGCGAGGCCAACGCATCTATGTGGTAGCTTGAGAGGTGTTGAGCGGGACGAGAGACGCGATGTTTTTTACCCAGGTTCGGACCCTCACGGTGGAGGTAAAAGCCTACATCCTGCTTCATTGATATTGATGACGATGATCACGATTACAAGAGTGCTCTATCTCGAGAGCTATTGTCTAAACCTAACTTGTCCAACTTGTGGAACTTGTCAATCTTGTCCCTTTTGGGGAGCCCTGCCCCTCCTTATATATGTTGGAGGAGCGGGTTACATGTAGATTCCTATTAGGATTAGGACTAGTCTATCTCTAATACAAACCGGATACAAGTCCAGGTCTTAACTCCTTGTAAGATAAATGTTCCTCATGCCTTTCCTCTTAAACCGGCCCACCATTAACATAAACTGGCCTGCTGGGCCTTGGGCCTTGTCATCCATCTGGAACACGCGCCGGTTCACCAATGAGTCTTTAGGCTTGTGAATCGTCATACCAGTGAACCGCCAGACACATAAACCGCCAATCCTCTAGCGGTTTACCAATGAAACGCCTAGTCCGTCCGGGTTATACTTCCGTCCGGTTTATGCCGCGGGGTATATCCCCGACATTAGCCCCCAAGTTTAGCTTGGATTTATCCATGGTAAACTTATGCTGCAAAATAAACACAAGAACAAATTTGACAGGTTGTGCTCCGGGTTAAGAATTCTTGTAAACCGGTACCTGATCACCCTTAAGTCCTTGTTATTTCCTCCTTCTGGGAAGTTTGGGTCAACAGACCAGCTTCATAATCAATTTACCGACATTGGTTTGTCACAGAGAAATATTGTGAAGAATAACTCCTTTAACTCAGCTCCCAAAGCGTCGGTTTAAGAAATATGGATCTTGAAATACTCCTCTGATATCCGGCCGGTTTGAAGTTGTAAAACTTGCCGGTTCAATGATACCAAAATTACCGGGTTATAAAAACTGATAATTCCGGGTCATGATTGTTGCTAATGCCGGTTCATGATTGTTGCCAACGGCGGTTCATGATTATTGATGGTGCCGGGTTGCAGACAAAGGATCATAATAATTGGTGATGCCGGGTCAATCTAGTTTGCTCAAAACAGAGAATTTGAAAATATTTCTCTGATAATAATATAATACTTGTAGCCCCCAGGTCTTGAGTAGAACAAAGTGATGGCTTAAGACTTGCTTCAATATAAATATTGCCACTTTTGAAGAAATCCATGTTGTTCATCCCAGTCACTAGTAAAAACTGAATACTCCATATTATGTAGCCCCCAAGTGCCGAGTTGTCATGTTTGCAGCAACCTGGGACTTGTAATTGACTGATGCCCATAAAACTTGAATTGTTGACAGGAGCAATTGTTAGCCCCCAAGGGCCGACTCATTATGATATGATGAGTCGGGTCTTCAATAAGGGCGTCGGGCGGAACAGTGCGCGGCCATGGCCAGTTCAACACGGGATAGGCGACTTGAGGACCTGGCGGAGGCTAAACCGGCGGGCGGCTTGAAACTGCGGCACTCGGCATAGTAGCTCGGACGTGGGCGCGGGTGCAGCTTGATCCGGCGGAGACTCGTTAAATTTGATGAAGGTGACCCGCCGCGCAGCCGGAGACGTGGCAGTAGTGGAGGAAATCCGGCCCGCAACATCGGGCGACTCAGCCAGGCTCGGTCAGGTAGCGGTAATCACGGCAACTGAAGCTGCTCATAGCATGGGCAAGACGGCGGCGAGTTGAAACGGAAACAAGGCCGTGGGTGGCGGCTCGGAAGTGCGGCCAGCTCAGTCACGCATCAGCAGAAGCGATTGGGCCGGTTTAACCTGTAGCTCGCAAGCAAGAGAACGGTGGCGGGGCACCTTTGCTATTTTTCTCTCGCACAATGGGTTTGTAGTTGGAAACTAAGCGAAACGAGGACCGTTCCCAAATCTCCGGTTTGTTGACTCCCGAATCAATCCTGTTTCCGATTCCAGGCCGTGTACGTCCTTTTTCTTCTTTCCTTTCTTTTTTGTCTTGGACCACCAGAAACGCCACGTGTGACCATAATTTATTTTTGGAAACCGGAGACTGGTCCGATCTATCCTGCCTTTATCCCTCAACTAGTCAAATCACCCTTTTTTTCTTTTCCAGGTGTTGTCACGATCCCTCATACTGGTTGCTTGATTCGCTGCAGGCTGAAGGATGATCGGGAGATGTGCTGTTGTTAAACCGCCAAAACTTCATGATAAAAACGCAGGGGCCGAATAAGTCGACTCGGCTGATGTGACCTGGAGTTACGGTCATTGCTGATGACGAATTTGTGCATGCCATAATGAGTGAATCGGCCAGATACGATCTCACCAAAGTTACAATTGATGAACCCTCCACGCCCACTCGTAAACACCTCACAGAAGGCACAACTTTTTTTTATCTCGTCCGATGAACTTCAAAGAGCATGTAGATTCTTTTGACCTGGGCTTCTCTTCATCCAGAAACTTGCAAACTTCTCAATCCCTTGAGAGATCCCTCCAAGAACTCAACACCACCGTGCGCGGGCCCTACGGTGGGCACCAACTGTCGTGGAATTGTCACGACAGATGTCCTTAGTGTCAGGACTTAGTCGTGAGGCCAACGCATCTATGTGGTAGCTTGAGAGGGGTTGAGCGGGACGAGAGACGCGATGTTTTTTACCCAGGTTCGGCCCCTCACGGCGGAGGTAAAAGCCTACATCCTGCTTCATTGATATTGATGATGATGATCACGGTTACAAGAGTGCTCTATCTCGAGAGCTATTGTCTAAACCTAACTTGTCCAACTTGTGGAACTTGTCAATCTTGTCCCTTTTTGGGAGCCCTGCCCCTCCTTATATATGTTGGAGGAGCGGGTTACATGTAGACTCCTATTAGGATTAGGACTAGTCTATCTCTAATACAAACCGGATACAAGTCCAGGTCTTAACTCCTTGTAAGATAAATTTTCCTCATGCCTTTCCTCTTAAACCGGCCCACCATTAACATAAACCGCCCTGCTGGGCCTTGGGCCTTGTCATCCATCTGGAACACACGCCGGTTCACCAATGAGTCTTCAGGCTCGTGAATCGTCATACCAGTGAACCGCCAGACATGTAAACCGCCAGACACGTAAACCGCCAATCCTCTAGCGGTTTACGAATGAAACGCCTAGTCCGGCCGGGTTATACTTCCGGCCGGTTAACGCCGCGGGGTATATCCCCGACACAAAGTAAAGGCCAATGCATAGTATTGTCAGGACCCCGACTCGATGTCACATCGATCTAGCTGGTAACACCTCATATCACTTTGCGGCCTCACGCACGGTATCCCCACGGGTGTCGTCTTACCTTTTCCCCGGACCGTTTGCGCCTTTTGGCTCACGTATATGATAGTGTCGCTAGCATCCATATGATAAAGAGCCCGGGCTGACATGACTAGTCGTAAACCCAAAGTGGCACAGACTTACAGGGACAGGCATCCATGACCCAGCTTCGAACGTGTCGGTCATCAGCAAGTGGGTCCGGGCTGTAGCACTGGGCTAACAGGACTCCGGTAAACCGGGCTGTAGCGGGCTAACAGGACTCCGGTACTCAAAGCGTGACATTTCCCCGAAGGGACAGACACAGGAACAAAGAAAAACACATGCCGGCCAGCCTAAGTGTTCCAGAGCAGTAGCAAGCTACCATGGCTCAGCGGTAACACTAGGAGACATTTCC
This sequence comes from Triticum dicoccoides, assembly GCF_002162155.2. Lineage (NCBI taxonomy): Eukaryota > Viridiplantae > Streptophyta > Magnoliopsida > Poales > Poaceae > Triticum > Triticum dicoccoides. The sequence continues at coordinate 535,253,273 of NC_041390.1, read as the reverse complement.
CGGTAAGAGAGGCTACTAAAGATAAACAACTAGATAGTCAGATCCCACACATACCAAGCATTTCAATCATACACACAATATGCTCGATATGTGCAAATACAACGAAGCATCACAACATGACTCTATGACACAAGTACTTTATTTAAGGCTCAGTGAGCCATACATAACATACACAAAGGTACGGGTCTCACGACCCCACATACAAGTCATACAGTCATACAAACCAGCAGCGGAAGTAACTTGTCTGAGTACAGACAACTAGTAAAATAAAAGAGGCCTGGAAAGCCTAGCTATACTACGTGGTCCTTCACAAGCTCAGGGTCACCACCTGGGTCTTTAGCCTACTCGTTGATGTCAACGTCTACATAGAACCCATCAGAAGGGGTTGCAGCGTCTTCTGTAAAAAATGTAGATTATAGCAACATGAGTACAAAGGTACTCAACAAGACTTACATCAGATCCTACATACATGCATAGTATCAAGAAGGGTTGGTGGAGTTATTGCAGCAAGCCAGCTTTGACTCTTGGCTAGGCTATCCTACGATACTCCAACTTGAAATGGTTTTGCGCACACGAGTCCACTACTCACCACTTCAATACACTACCGAGGTTCCATCTCCGTCTTCCTACGGAAGAGCCATCCTCGGCACTCACACTTGTCTTGAGGCTTTTAGTAGTTTCCATTTACTTGTCTATGAACTGTATAGGCAACCAAGTAGTCCTTTACCGCGGACACAGCTATTCGAATAGATCATGTTAACCCTGCAGGGGTGTACTTCTTCATACATGTTTCCACCACTTAGCGTCTGCACACGACATGTGCTCGGCAGACATCAAGCGAAAGCCGACGTGGGTGTAGACCACGACCTACCTAAACACTTAAGCCTCTAGTCCAGGTTTATCGCCTATTCAGGTTCCATCCGCAGGGAGTCCGGCCGAGGTTTCCCATACGGCCCCGAACGATGTGAACAGGGTTCCCGAGATACCTAACGGGTATTCGGTACACCGTGCCACGTACCTACCGCATCACAGCCCACCCCTACGGTCAGCGCTGTCCACGGCCTCCAGTAGGCTACAAACACCAGAAACTACTTGCAACTCCTGGACAGAGAGCTAGGGTGAATAAGAAGTCGAGCAGGGTCATATTTCAGGGCCCAATGCATGGTAGTAGCTGTATCTTAAATCACGCATACAGATCTCAGTGCTTAAGGTCGGCTTCAATGAAACAACCCACCATGTACTCCTACATGGCCTTTCATCGATACCTTTACCAAATCGTGTTCACCACACCACTCTCATTACCGACATAATCATTTCACTCCAGCCCATCACCCAGATGAACCAGACCTGACACGACTCTAAGCATAGCAGGCATAGCAAGGTAGGAACAACACATACATATGGCTCAAGCAACTCCTACACATGCTAGTGGGTTTCATCTAGTTACTGTGGCAATGACAGGTCATGCAGAGGAAATGGGTTCAACTACCGTAGCACACAGCAGTTTGAAACGCGTTGTCTTAATGCAGTAAAAGAGAGCAGGAGCGAGAACATGGGATTGTATCGATATGATCAAATGGTTGGTTGCTTGCCTAATGGTTCGATGCACTGATACGGTTCTTCGTTAGGGTAATCACGGTACTCCTCGGGGACAGAACCTGTCGCAGAGAGCACCGATACACAAACATCACCAAACAATGTGCAACAATATGATGCATGCATGAAACATGGCAATATGAGTGTATTGGGCTAATGCAACTAAAACCAGAAGGGTTTGAACAAATTTGAATCAAGGATTCAAATTTCAAATTCAAATATGGCCTTTTAAAGTGCTTTTCCTTGTTCTGCTTAAAACATCAATTTAACTTGTTTGATCATGCATGAAAATAGTACAGATGGATAGATTGGATTTTTCTGATCATTTTTCATATATAATTTGTCCAATTTGGAGTTACAGAATAAAAGTTATGAATTTTTGAAGTTTAAATAATATTCTGGAATTTCCTGATTTAAATTAAATCCAGAAAATCAATTACTGCGTCAGCCTGACGTCAGTGTGACGTCAGCAGGTCAACGGAACTGGTCCAGGTCAAACCTGACAGTGGGTCCCGCATGTCAGGGTGATTATTTTAATTAAAACTTAATTAAAACTAATCCTGTTTAATTAACAAGGCTGGGCCCCACCTGTCATTGACTCAGGGGAGTCAACCAGGGCCCACCCGTGGTCAAAGTTAATGTCGGCTGCCGGCGTTCAGTCGCCGGCGAGCCCGACGCGGCGGCGGAAGTGGTTTTGGTCATTTCGGCCACCAGAGGGGCCGCGGAGACCACCGGAGTGGAGCTGAGGCCAACCCGCAGCTCTTGGCGGGGCCCGTTGGGGTCGGGGTGGCCCGAGTCGACGGCGGCGAGCTCGGCTGCGGCCGCCGGGGTTCGGTCGTGCACGGGAACGGTGCTGGAGCTCGAAGTCGAGCAAAGCGAGGCGCTAGGGATGCTCTACGGGGTCTTGCGAACTCGTTGGACTCGCCGGGGTGACCAAATGGTCACCGGAGCTGCGTCGACGGCGAGCTCGGCGACGGCGGAGGTTCGGCCGTGGTGGGGAGGTGGCTACGGTGAGGGAACGAGGGGAAGGAGAGGGGGAAACGGTGGCGTAGCTCACCGCGGTTGCAGTGGGCGTCGAAGCGGGCTCGGGGACGCGCTGGAGACGGCGAATCGACGGCGACGGTGGTCGGAGCCCGAAGAGGGGAACGGCGACGTGGCGGCGATGCAGGGCTTCCGGGGAGCTGTGGAGCGGTGGGGAGGAAGAGGGAGTCGAGGCGAAGCTCCTGAGCTAGTCGGGGGAGCGAGGGGTGGCCGGAGACGGTGGCTATGGCGAACGGCGGCGACGGTGGTGTTCGGCCGTGTGAGAGGGGAAGCGAGAGAGAGGAGAGGAGAGCCGGGGGAGAGGCGTGGCGTCGTCCAGGGCGTCGAGCGAGGAGGGGAGGCCAGGCAAGCAGGCGAGCAGGTGGCGTGGCGCGGTGGCGCGCGCGCGCGCCGGCCACACTCCCCTCCCTCTGTCGGGACGAAGACGACAGAGGAGGGAGGTGGGCTGGGCCGGCTGCCGGCTGGGCCAGCCAGCTGGCTGGGCCGCACAGTGGAGGAGCCCAGGTAAGCTCCTCCTGTTATATTTTTTCTGTTTTTTAATTTCTGACATTTGTTTTGATTTAAAAAATATATTAAATCATTTATTTAACTTATGCCAATTTTTGCAGGAGCTATTTATATTATTCCAGAGCTCTTTTATAATTGGCATAATATTTGGGCATATATTAATATATATAATTAATATATTTCCAATGCAAATATTTATGCATTAATTCCAAATGCCCAAAATAAATGTCCATGAGCCACTAAAAATATTGGTTTGATTTTTATCTCTGTCCAATATTTTCAGAGAGCAACATGAGCATTTTCTTGGACCCTTTTGGAGAAATTTTTATTTGGGTCATTTTCAAAATGGTTCTGAGGGTTTCACAGATCCCCATTTCAAGTTTCTGATGAAAAGGTAAACATGATGCAACACTCTAATGCATGACTAGCTAGGGTGTGACAACTCACCCCCACTCAAAAGAATCTCGTCCCGAGATTTGGGTTCCTCCGGGAAGAAGGCGGGATACTCGAGTCGAAGACGATCCTCCCTTTCCCAAGTTGCTTCATCCTCGGAATGGTGCAACCATTGAACCTTGAGAAACTTGATATTATGACGTCGCGTGGTACATTCGGCTTGATCGAGGATACGAATGGGGTACTCTCGATATGTAAGATCATCTTGGAGATCAAGCGTTTCGTGGTCCACTTCACGGATAGGATCCGAGAAGCAACGCCTGAGTTGAGAAACGTGGAAGACATCGTGAACTCTGGAGAGGTGCGGAGGTAGTTCCAACTGGTAGGCAACTTCTCCTCGTTTGGCAAGAATGCGAAAAGGTCCAATGTAACGAGGAGCCAATTTGCCTTTGATACCGAAACGATGGGTTCCCTTCAGAGGGGTGACCCGAAGATAAGCCTTCTCGTCAACCTCGAAAGTCATAGCCTTATGTTTTCGGTCATATTGACTCTTTTGACAGGATTGGGCTGTTTTCAACTTTTCACGAACGATACGAACTTGTTCTTCTGCTTCCTGAATCATATCCGGGCCAAAGAATTGTCTTTCCCCGGTCTCTGACCAGTTAAGGGGTGTTCGACAGCGTCGTCCATAGAGAACTTCAAAAGGGGCTTTACCCAAGCTAGATTGATAGCTGTTGTTGTAAGCGAATTCGGCAAATGGAAGGCACTTCTCCCAGTCCATTCCGAATGAGATAACAGAGGCTCGAAGCATGTCTTCTAGAATTTGGTTGACGCGTTCCACTTGACCACTCGACTGAGGGTGGAAAGCGGTGCTAAAGGAGAGACGGGTTCCCATAGCATTTTGGAAACTTTCCCAAAATCGAGAGGTGAAAAGACTTCCTCGATCCGAGTTAATTTCCAAAGGGACACCATGAAGGGATACTATTCGGGAGATGTATAAGTCTGCCAGCTGACTAGCGGTTATACTCTCTCGAACAGGTAGGAAATGGGCTACTTTGGAAAGACGATCGACCTCGACGAAAATAGCATTATTCCCTCTCTTGGTCCTGGGAAAACCGCTAATGAAATCCATACCAATTTTATCCCATTTCCATTCAGGAATAGCTAAGGGTTGAAGGGTGCCAGCAGGCCGTTGGTGCTCTGCTTTTACACGACGACAGACGTCGCAGTTAGCAATATACTGAGCAATTTCTCTCTTCATCCTAGTCCACCAGAACCTCTGGCGTAGGTCCTGATACATCTTAGTACTACCGGGATGAATAGTGAGAGGAGATTCATGAGCCTCCTTAAGGATCAACTGCCGTAGATGCTGGTTCTTGGGAACCACTAGACGGTTCTCAAAGTACACAACACCATGATCATTTGTGGAGAAACAACTAGCACCTCCGCTAGCAATGTTCTCCTTGATCTTAGCTATTCCCTTATCTCGCTTCTGGGCAGCAATGATTTGATCCGTAAGAGTAGGTTTCGCCACCAAGGTGGAGAGAAATCCTTGAGGAACAATGTGAAGGTTAAGCTTCCGGAATTCCTCATGGAGAAGCGGTTGACTTTGTTGTAACATCAGGTTGTTACAATAAGATTTACGACTTAGCGCATCAGCCATGACGTTGGCTTTCCCTGGGGTGTAGGTTATTCCTAAGTCGAAGTCTGTGATCAATTCAACCCAACGTCTCTGCCTGAGATTCAAATCCGGGTGGGTGAAAATATACTTCAGACTTTGGTGATCAGTGAATATTTCGCAACGATTACCGAGAAGGTAATGTCGCCAGGTCTTAAGTGCATAGACTACGGCTGCAAGTTCTAGATCATGAGTAGGATAATTCTCCTCATGTGGGTGCAATTGCCGTGAAGCGTAGGCAATTACGTGTCGATCTTGCATGAGAATGCAACCTAGTCCTTGTCGCGAAGCGTCGCAGTAGATAACAAAGTCCTTAGAGAAGTCTGGCGGTACCAGTACGGGAGCAGAAGTCAGGCGTCTTTTCAGTTCCTGAAAGCTGTGCTCACATTGTGGAGTCCACTCGAACTTCTTATCTTTCTTGAGGAGTTCGGTTAGAGGTTTGGCAACTTTGGAGAAGTTCTCGACAAAGCGACGACAATAGCTCGCTAAGCCCAGAAAACTCCGAACTTGCTTGACCGATTCAGGTGGAGTCCAATTAAGAATGGCTTGAACTCGCTCAGGGTTAACAGCAATACCTTTACCAGATATTACATGACCCAGATAGGTCACTTCTGACAACCAGAATTCACATTTAGAAAATTTGGCATAAAGGCGATGCTCTCGAAGTTTCTGCAACACTAGCCTTAGATGTTCGGCATGTTCTTCCTCGTTCTTGGAGTAGATGAGTATATCATCGAGGTAAACCACGACGAATTTATCCAAATACTCCATGAAGATTGAGTTCATTAACCGAGAAAAGGTGGCTGGAGCGTTGGTTAATCCGAAGGACATGACGGTGTACTCGTATTGGCCATAACGAGTAACAAAGGCCGTTTTAGGAATGTCCCTGTTTCTGATTTTGATTTGATGGTAGCCCAACCTCAAATCCATCTTGGAGAAGACTGAGGATCCAGCGAGCTGATCGTACAGGTCGTTGATCCTGGGAAGCGGATATTTGTTCTTGATTGTGACCAAATTAACAGGTCGGTAATCTACAACCATCCGGTCCGTACCATCCTTCTTCTTGACGAATAGGACGGGGCAAGCCCACGGAGATGAGCTAGGTCGGATGAAACCCTTTTTCAAGGACTCATCGAGTTGTTTCTTAAGCTCGGCTAGTTCTAGGGGTGCCATCTTATAAGGTCTTCTAGCAATCGGAACGGTTCCTGGAATGAGGTCTATTACAAACTCAACATCCCTGTCAGGTGGAACACCTGGCAATTCCTCTGGAAAGACATCCGGGAAGTCACGGACTACCGGAACGTCCTCAAGGTCTGGCAAAGGGCTGGCGTTAAGAGAATATAATTGTTGCTTGGCTATTCGGGTCAAGACATTGACTATCTTCCCCGAAGGATGGGTGAGTTGAACAGTCCTAGAGAAGCAATCAATTTTGGCTTGATGAGCTGACATCCAGTCCATACCCAAAATGATATTAATATCTGAAGATTTAAGGGCTATCAAAGACGCGAGGAAAACAAGTCTGTCGACTTGGATTTCATTTCCATGGCTTACTCTAGAAGTTTGCCATTTGGATCCCGGAGTTTGAATTACCATAGAGGTTGGCATATCACCGAATGCGACGTTATGCAAGCGGGCATAGTTTTCAGATATAAAAGAATGAGAGGCTCCTGTATCGAAAAGGACAGATGCCGGGTGGCAGTTAACAAGAAGCGTACCGAGAACGACGTTGGGATCCTCTTGAGCTTCTTCGGCAGAGATACAGTTGACATGGCCACGTGAAGCGGTGACCGGCTTGGCGTGGAATACTTTTCCTGTCGGCTTGCCACGGCCAACAGCTTTAGCAGATTGATTGGGGTGGGTCTGGGGGCATTCACGCATATAGTGACCAGATTCCCCACACTTGAAACAAGTCACGGAACTGGTACGTGGAGGAGCATTGTTAGTTGGACCCCCATAGGGCTTGGCTGGAGCAGACTGTTGAACGGGGCGAGGCGCCTGGAAGGATGGCCTCGGTGTAAACCTGGGTGGCAGGGCGGTGTTGGGTACCCACACGCGGCGCTTCTGAGGACCAGCACCGGATGAGGAACCCATGTCACGGCCATGCTTGCGTGTTGCGTCATAGTCAGTCTGACCAGTTTCAGCACTGATGGCTTTGTTGACAAGTTTCGAAAAAGATGTGCACTCATGCAGACGGAGGTCGCGGCGAAGCTCAGGACTAAGGCCCTTACGGAACCTTGCTTGCTTCTTGGCGTCAGTAGACACTTCCTCAGTTGCATATCGGGCGAGATTACCAAACTCCCTGCTATAGGCATCCACAGAGAGTCGGCCTTGGGTGAAACTGCAAAATTCCTCACGTTTACGGTCCATGAGACCCTCCGGAATGTGATGTTCACGGAAAGCCTCGCTGAACTCAGCCCAAGTAGTGACATGGCCCGCTGGGCGCATAGCTCCATAATTCTCCCACCATAGACTGGCGGGGCCTTCAAGATGATATGCAGCAAAGGTGACCTTGTCAGCCTCCGCTACCAGCGCGGAATGCAGCTTGTGAGAGATACTGCGAAGCCAGTCATCAGCGTCGAGAGGCTCGACGGAGTGGTGGAATGTGGGTGGATGCAATTTGATAAAATCACTGAGTGACACCACGTTAGCCCTCTGATGGTGTGCTGTATTCTGTTCAATACGCTCCAACAAACGGTTGGTCTCCCGCTTGTTTCTCTCAGCTTCCATCATCACCTCGGCTAGTGAAGGAGGATGAGGCAGATTTACATCCCTGGCTTCACTGCCTTCGGCCTGCTCCTGAGAAGCAGGGTTAGCGCGCGTGTTGACCATCCTAGGAAGACAAGACAATGATTTAGTCAGGATGGTAAAATTCCGACATAGGATTCATAATGTAAGAAATAACTCGGAATGCAGGATGATCATCCGTATGACATGGTAGATACAGAAACTGCTTCTTTTATTCCATCGTCATACACACCATACAGGGTTTAGTACAAGACCAAACAAAGTACTATTACGGTGAAAAGAGGATTACATCTCATCGGAGGCATTCCAAGCTCCTATACATTATTTTTCTACACCTCCAGAAGGAGTACAAACTAGGTCATATCCCACGAGTCACGCGGGACGATAGACGACACAGCTAGTGCGAACTAGTGATACTACCACTAACTCAGACCGATCCGTAGTAGTCCTCGTAGAAGTCACCTCCATAGCCTGGGAGCTCAACATGATCATCTGGAAACAGACGGTCTCGCGGAGCTTGTGGACCATAGGGGCTAGGATGAGGCCTTGGACCAACAAACGGTGGCCTGCGGGGACCGCGAGGTGGGGTGATGCCTCCTACATCACGCCAAACCATCACGTCTGGCAGAGCAGATCTCACAGGATAGAGATCACGCATATCTGAATATCCAGCTTGCACCGCCGGTGCGAACCGAGTCAAAGTGGCCCAGTGGTCAGCACGGGTATTGAAAAGCTCTAACCTTAAGGCCCGATTTTCACGGTCCTTATCCTCGAGCATCTCAGCAGTGGTGCGAGTCCGTGAATCCTCCTGAGTGGGGTCAGCATAGATAGCCTGGAGATACCCTTGTGCTCCCGGAAGTGATCCTGGCATATACCGGAAATCAGAGTCCCGAAATAACCCAGATCTGACTCGCATAATGGTCATCATAGAGTAGGCGGCGTCCTGCACAGCCATCTCAATAGTAACCCCGAGTCCATAGGAGCAGTGAAGAGGCTCGGTGGATCCAGGATAAGATGGAAATATCCTGACAGTGCAGAGATACTGGCTTTGATTAAAATCTCGGGATTGCTCTTCGACCGTGTACTCAGGATACCAGCGGTATCCAGCCTCAGTCATTACCCTGACCAACTTAGCAGTATGGCCGGGTACATCTAGGCATCGAGTCAGGCGAACCACTTGATTAAGGTCGCGAGTGGCCATCTGAAAGCACAATCATAATGCAAAGGCATTAGAATTTCTAGCGAAATTTCGGCAGCGTAACAGCTGTAAATGCTCAAGAAGGATTTTGAGACATTTGACAAAGGATTTCGTACACACTCATCATCATTATATCAAAGTTCTGAAACCATTCTGGCAACATAATGTGGTAGTAGATCTGAACTAGGCTTGTATCCATCAAACTTATAAGGTACTACTGATTAGTAACTCGTGATCCTGATAGAGAGAACAGATCCTAATTCCTTAACCCCCGGTGGAAGAATGGACTGACTCAGATCAGAAAGTCATAAGGTATAAGGAGTAAAAAGAGCCTTACGTTCCATCCCACAAACAATTCCCCTACATATAACTAAAGAATTTCTAGACTCAACATCGACCAGTTTGGCTTGGAGAACCTACAGGCAGTCCGGCTCTGATGCCAACGCTGTCAGGACCCCGACTCGATGTCACATCGATCTAGCTGGTAACACCTCATATCACTTTGCGGCCTCACGCACGGTATCCCCACGGGTGTCGTCTTACCTTTTCCCGGGACCGTTTGTGCCTTTTGGCTCACGTATATGATAGTGTCGCTAGCATCCATATGATAAAGAGCCCGGGCTGACATGACTAGTCGTAAACCCAAAGTGGCACAGACTTACAGGGACAGGCATTCATGACCCAGCTTCGAACGTGTCGGTCTTCAGCAAGTGGGTCCGGGCTGTAGCACTGGGCTAACAGGACTCCGGTAAACCGGGCTGTAGCGGGCTAACAGGACTCCGGTACTCAAAGCGTGACATTTCCCTGAAGGGACAGACACAGGAACGAAGAAGGACACATGCCGGCCAGCCTAAGTGTTCCAGAGCAGTAGCAAGCTACCATGGCTCAGCGGTAACACTAGGAGACATTTCCCGGTAAGAGAGGCTACTAAAGATAAACAACTAGATAGTCAGATCCCACACATACCAAGCATTTCAATCATACACACAATATGCTCGATATGTGCAAATACAACGAAGCATCACAACATGACTCTATGACACAAGTACTTTATTTAAGGCTCAGTGAGCCATACATAACATACACAAAGGTACGGGTCTCACGACCCCACATACAAGTCATACAGTCATACAAACCAGCAGCGGAAGTAGCTTGTCTGAGTACAGACAACTAGTAAAATAAAAGAGGCTTGGAAAGCCTAGCTATACTACGTGGTCCTTCACAAGCTCAGGGTCACCACCTGGGTCTTTAGCCTACTCGTTGATGTCAACGTCTACATAGAACCCATCAGAAGGGGTTGCAGCGTCTTCTGTAAAAAATGTAGATTATAGCAACATGAGTACAAAGGTACTCAGCAAGACTTACATCAGATCCTACATACATGCATAGTATCAAGAAGGGTTGGTGGAGTTATTGCAGCAAGCCAGCTTTGACTCTTGGCTAGGCTATCCTACGATACTCCAACTTGAAATGGTTTTGCGCACACGAGTCCACTACTCACCACTTCAATACACTACCGAGGATCCATCTCCGTCTTCCTACGGAAGAGCCATCCTCGGCACTCACACTTGTCTTGAGGCTTTTAGTAGTTTCCATTTACTTGTCTATGAACTGTATAGGCAACCAAGTAGTCCTTTACCGCGGACACGGCTATTCGAATAGATCATGTTAACCCTGCAGGGGTGTACTTCTTCATACATGTTTCCACCACTTAGCATCTGCACACGACATGTGCTCGGCAGACTTCAAGCGAAAGCCGACGTGGGTGTAGACCACGACCTACCTAAACACTTAAGCCTCTAGTCCAGGTTTATCGCCTATTCAGGTTCCATCCGCATGGAGTCCGGCCGAGGTTTCCCATACGGCCCCGAACGATGTGAACAGGGTTCCCGAGATACCTAACGGGTATTCGGTACACCGTGCCACGTACCTACCGCATCACAGCCCACCCCTACGGTCAGCGCTGTCCACGGCCTCCAGTAGGCTACAAACACCAGAAACTACTTGCAACTCCTGGACAGAGAGCTAGGGTGAATAAGAAGTCGAGCGGGGTCATATTTCAGGGCCCAATGCATGGTAGTAGCTGTATCTTAAATCACGCATACAGATCTCAGTGCTTAAGGTCGGCTTCAATGAAACAACCCACCATGTACTCCTACATGGCCTTTCATCGATACCTTTACCAAATCGTGTTCACCACACCACTCTCATTACCGACATAATCATTTCACTCCAGCCCATCACCCAGATGAACCAGACCTGACATGACTCTAAGCATAGCAGGCATAGCAAGGTAGGAACAACACATACATATGGCTCAAACAACTCCTACACATGCTAGTGGGTTTCATCTAGTTACTGTGGCAATGACAGGTCATGCAGAGGAAATGGGTTCAACTACCGTAGCACATAGCAGTTTGAAACGCGTTGTCTTAATGCAGTAAAAGAGAGCAGGAGCGAGAACATGGGATTGTATCGATATGATCAAATGGTTGGTTGCTTGCCTGATGGTTCGATGCACTGATACGGTTCTTCGTTAGGGTAATCAGGGTACTCTTCGGGGACAGAACCTGCCGCAGAGAGCACCGATACACAAACATCACCGAACAATGTGCAACAATATGATGCATGCATGAAACATGGCAATATGAGTGTATTGGGCTAATGCAACTAAAACCAGAAGGGTTTGAACAAATTTGAATCAAGGATTCAAATTTCAAATTCAAATATGGCCTTTTAAAGTGCTTTTCCTTGTTCTGCTTAAAACATCAATTTAACTTGTTTGATCATGCATGAAAATAGTACAGATGGATAGATTGGATTTTTCTGATCATTTTTCATATATAATTTGTCCAATTTGGAGTTACAGAATAAAAGTTATGAATTTTTGAAGTTTAAATAATATTCTGGAATTTCCTGATTTAAATTAAATCCAGAAAATCAATTACTGCGTCAGCCTGACGTCAGTGTGACGTCAGCAGGTCAACGGAACTGGTCCAGGTCAAACCTGACAGTGGGTCCCGCATGTCAGGGTGATTATTTTAATTAAAACTTAATTAAAACTAATCCTGTTTAATTAACAGGGCTGGGCCCCACCTGTCATTGACTCAGGGGAGTCAACCAGGGCCCACCCGTGGTCAAAGTTAATGTCGGCTGCCGGCGTTCAGTCGCCGGTGAGCCCGACGCGGCGGCGGAAGTGGTTTTGGTCATTTCGGCCACCAGAGGGGCCGCGGAGACCACCGGAGTGGAGCTGAGGCCAACCCGCAGCTCTTGGCGGGGCCCGTTGGGGTCGGGGTGGCCGGAGTCGACGGCGGCGAGCTCGGCTGCGGCCGCCGGGGTTCGGTCGTGCACGGGAACGGTGCTGGAGCTCGAAGTCGAGCAAAGCGAGGCGCTAGGGATGCTCTACGGGGTCTTGCGAACTCGTTGGACTCGCCGGGGTGACCAAATGGTCACCGGAGCTGCGTCGACGGCGAGCTCGGCGACGGCGGAGGTTCGGCCGTGGTGGGGAGGTGGCTACGGTGAGGGAACGAGGGGAAGGAGAGGGGGAAACGGTGGCGTAGCTCACCGCGGTTGCAGTGGGCGTCGAAGTGGGCTCGGGGATGCGCTGGAGACGGCGAATCGACGGCGACGGTGGTCGGAGCCCGAAGAGGGGAACGGCGACGTGGCGGCGATGCAGGGCTTCCGGGGAGCTGTGGAGCGGTGGGGAGGAAGAGGGAGTCGAGGCGGAGCTCCTGAGCTAGTCGGGGGAGCGAGGGGTGGTCGGAGACGGTGGCTATGGCGAACGGCGGCGACGGTGGTGTTCGGCCGTGTGAGAGGGGGAGCGAGAGAGAGGAGAGGAGAGCCGGGGGAGAGTGAGAGAGAGCAGGGGGGAGGGCGTGGCGTCGTCCAGGGCGTCGAGCGAGGAGGGGAGGCCAGGCAAGCAGGCGAGCAGGTGGCGTGGCGCGGTGGCGCGCGCGCGCGCCGGCCACACTCCCCTCCCTCTGTCGGGACGAAGACGACAGAGGAGGGAGGTGTGCTGGGCCGGCTGCTGGCTGGGCCAGCCAGCTGGCTGGGCCGCACAGTGGAGGAGCCCAGGTAAGCTCCTCCTGTTATATATTTTCCTTTTTTTTTAATTTCTGACATTTGTTTGATTTAAATAATATATTAAATCATTTATTTAACTTATGCCAATTTTTGCAGGAGCTATTTATATTATTCCAGAGCTCTTTTATAATTGGCATAATATTTGGGCATATATTAATATATATAATTAATATATTTCCAATGCAAATATTTATGCATTTATTCCAAATGCCCAAAATAAATGTCCATGAGCCACTAAAAATATTGGTTTGATTTTTATCTCTGTCCAATATTTTCAGAGAGCAACATGAGCATTTTCTTGGACCCTTTTGGAGAAATTTTTATTTGGGTCATTTTCAAAATGGTTCTGAGGGTTTCACAGATCCCCATTTCAAGTTTCTGATGAAAGAGTAAACATGATGCAACACTCTAATGCATGACTAGCTAGGGTGTGACAAGTATAAACAGTTTCTTGCAATTTTATCATATTGGAAACATAGAGAGGTGGAGATATAGTTCCTCTCTCATTATAATTGCAAGTAGGAGCAGCAAGCACATGCATATTATATTCATCAAAATCATCATGTGCAATGGTAAAAGGCAACCCATCAATATAATCCTTAATAAGTGCAAACTTCTTCGATATAGTGTAGTCGGGAGAATTCAAAAAGATAATAGGACTATCGTGTGTGGGTGCAATAGCAACAATTTCATGTTTAACATAAGGAACTATAGCAAGTTCATCTCCATAAGCATAATTCATATTGGCATCTTGGCCACAAGCATAGCAAGCATCATCAAAAAGGGATATTTCAAGAGAATCAATGGGATCATAACAATCATCATAGCTATCATCCTTCGGTAAGCACGAAGGGAAATTAAACAATGTACTCATTCGGAGGTGGGCATGGGTAGCTAATCCGCTCTTCCTCCTTTGTTCTTTGCTCTCCTCATCATCTTTTTCATCCAATGAGCTCACAGTTTCATCAATTTCTTCTTCCATAGACTCCTGCAAAATATTAGTCTCTTCTTGGACAGCGGAGTAGTCCTCAATATATGGTTCAACATAGGCATTAGAATCATAATTATCATAGCAATATTTAAGTATGGCAAAAATTTCAGATTTGTAAAGAGTAGCATCATACTTTTCAATCAAAGAAGAAATTTCGTAAGCACCCTTAAAAGCAACAAATTCTTCAATTTGTTGAACATCATAGTAATTATAAACACCCTTAGCATACGAAGATATGATTCCATTATCACTAAACTCACATTGGTAGGGAAGGTGTTTCTTAGGGTTTTTAGAACAACAAGTAAAATCATATATTTCGCATAAATTCCAAGCATAGCATTGCAAACGATGAATTTGACCCAGTAAAATTTTCCCTTTTTTAGATATTCGGTGTCGCACATAACAAGCATGCTCATCTAAAGATTTGCCCTCAACTAACCTACTTGGGGTTTCAGCATGAGCACATAGGGATCGAAGATGATCCAAGTAATAAGCTTCAGCAGTGTGATAGATTTTGAGTGGTTCCTCAACCATTGGTTTAGTAGGTACAACTATTTTTTTGGTATTTTGCGTTTCCTACCCATAACTAAAGATAGAAGACAACTAAGAACAGCAAAATAAAAATTACTTGGGGATCGCGACAGTTTTCGATAAATAAGAGTGTCGAACCCAATGAGGAGCTAAAGGTAGAACACATATTCCCTCAAGTTCTATTCACCATCGATACAACTCTACGCATGCTTGACGTTCGCTTTACCTAGAACAACTATGAAACTAGAAGCACTTTGTAGGTGTTGTTGGATAGGTTTGCAAGATAATAAAGAGTACGTAAATAAAAAGTAGGGGCTGTCGGTGTCAAAACCGGCGGATCTCGGGTAGGGGGTCCCGAACTGTGCGTCTAAGGCAGATAGTAATAGGAGGCAGGGGACACGATGTTCTACCCAGGTTCTGGCCCTCTTGATGGAGGTAAAACCCTACGTCCTGCTTGATTTATTCTTGATGATATGAGTATTACAAGAGTTGATCTACCACGAGATCGGAGAGGCTAAACCCTAGAAGCTAGCCTATGGTATGATTGTATGTTGTCCTACGGACCAAACCCTCTGGTTTATATAGACACCGGAGGGGGCTAGGGTTACACAAGGTCGGTTACAAAGGAGGAGATATACATATCCGTATTGCCTAGCTTGCCTTCCATGCCAAGTAGAGTCCCATCCGGACACGGGACGAAGTCTTCAATCTTGTATCTTCATAGTCCAACAGTCTGTCCAAAGGGTAGAGTCCGGCTGTACGGAGACCCCCTAATCCCGGACTCCCTCAGTAGCCTCTAAACCAGGCTTCAATGATGACGAGTCCAGCGCGCAGTGTTGTCTTCGGCATTGCAAGGCGGGTTCCTCCTCCGAATACACCCCGGAAGAATTTGAATACAAGGATAGTGTCCGACCCTGCAAAATAAGTTCCACATACCACCGTAGAGAGAATAATATTTCCACAAATCTAATCTGCTGACTCGTTTTGTCAACGTGACGTTTTATCATGGCCCGGTGATTATTCAAACCGTTTCCTTTAACTAGCCCCGCACATAACGCGAGGCAGTTCGTTGACACGTCTTGTCAAAGCAGAGATTGTGTTCCCCTTATCACGAGATTCTCATCAATATGGGCGTGGGTAACCGAACCACGCCATCGATTACGGTGCTCGGGGGATAAGTGAGTTTTACCAGGCTACTGGGGGCGCTCAGTTTCAGCCGCCCTTATAAAGGGATAAGGTTTAACCTTTCTCTACCCACGCCTTCTTCCTCCTTGCTCATCCGTTCTTGCGCACTCAAGCCCCAACGCCCAAGTCCGCATCTTTCTCCTCAACCTCCTCCAAAGATGTCCAGAGTGGGAGGGAAGTGGATGGGTTCCTCCGTTACGGAGGAACACATCAAAAAGCTGCGCGGAGCCAGATACTTAGCCGCGAATATCGCGCATCGGCTGCCCGCTGCGAGGCAGATCGTCCCTACCCCGAAACCTCATGAGAGGGTAGTTTTCCTCCACCACTTCCTCCGTGGACTGGGGTTTCCCCTTCATCCATTCGTCCGTGGTCTCACGTTCTACTACGGGCTGGACTTTCATGATCTGGCCCCGAACTTCATCCTCAACATTTCGGTGTTCATCATCATCTGTGAGGCCTTTCTCCGCATACGCCCCCACTTCAGCCTGTGGCTAAAGACCTTCAATATCAAGCCGAAGGTGGTGGGAGGCCAACAAGTAGAATGCGGTGGAGCCATGGTGCGCAAGATGCCCAATGTTATATGGCTCGAAGGCTCCTTCGTGGAGACCATAAAGGGGTGGCAATCGGCATGGTTCTACATCACCGAGCCGCGCGGCACCAACTGGGTGGCTGCCCCCGAGTTCCGATCCGGATTCCCTACACGGCTCACTTCCTGTAAAGAGAAGGGCCTGTCGTGGGGTTCATTGGTAGAGCTGGACGGACTCCAGAAATGTATCCGGAACATGGCAAGCAAGAAACTCAAGCTTGTCAACATAGTCCAGGTCATGCTCATCCGCCGGATCCTCCCGTGTTAACAACGGGGCTTCAACTTGTGGGAGTTCGACCCGTCCCAGCACCAAACTCTGAGCGAGCTCTTCGACATGACGCACAAGGACGTCTGGAGGGTGCTGTTCAAGGGCGCCGAGGTCCCTCCCTCTCTCACCGAGGACCGCGGACTAAGCGCGAAGCGGCGAGCGCATTCGGTAAGTTCTATACACCCGGTAGGATATTTATTTCCCCTAGCTTAACCATATGCGGGGTCTGAGCTCCATGCCTTTGACAGGACTGGGTGGAGACGTCGGGGCAGATTAGCTGTCCGGCCCCTCTGCCCGAAGACACTACGGACGCTCTCCTGACGAAGATGCTGACTCCGGCTCCTTACAAGGTGCCGGAGAAGACCAAGAAGGCCAAGGGAACCCGAAAGAGTTCCCGATGCCAGGTGTTATCAGACTCATCGTCTGATAACTCCACGACGCACTCCTCCCCTGAAGACGAGGAGGAAGATGAAGATGCTCCCCCTCCTGTTGGGGGAGACAAGAAAAGGAAGGCCGCCCCAACCAAGGGGGCCGAAGGGTCCAAGAAGGGAAGGACTCTCCTTCCAGAATACTCCACCATCACCGCCAAAGGCGAAGAGTGGCTGCTCAGGGACAAGCCCCTGGCGAAGTAGTAAGTATTCGGATGCCAGAATAACTCATAGCATACCTTTGTCGCACTGCTTCTCCTAACGCCAAATTATGACTATGCAGACCGCCATGAGCCCGTATCGTCGGACGGCTCCCTGGGCTCGTCGGATATGGATAGTGATCCACTTCCGACCGCCACCTCCCCTTGCCCTACGGACAACGCCGAGGTATTGTATCAAGAGGCACCGGGTCGAGGGGAGACAATCCCGGAGGTGCCTCAAGCCGACCTTCCGGACTCCGGGAGCAGAGGGAGCAAGGCTCCCGAGGGCTCCGAGTTCGGCCCTCAGCCGAACACCGCGCCGGAACCCCCAGTGGTTCCAGACTCGGGCAGGCGGCCTCCTTCCAAAAGGGGCAAGACGCCTGTGCTGGTGATCTCTGTCCATCCAGAAGCACCGGACAATCTGCTGGGAGCGCTTCGCAGCGCTTCCATCGATGAAGAGCACCGCACTATTATGAGTGCGGTGGTCCAGAAGGTTCAGTCCGCCAAGAGCGGACTGACTGAAGCATGTGCCGGCCTTCTAACAGGCTTTGAGGTAAGTTTTTGAAATATGGGGAAAAATATTACCGCATAGACAGTAGCCCCTGATGCTCTGTTCGGTGTTCACAAAGAAAAGCCGAACAGAGGATCAAACAATATCGCAGGAGTCTAATATAAGTATGTCAATATGCGTATGCAGGCTTCGCTGCTGGCATCTGCCGCACTGACTGCGGAGGTCGCCGCACTGAAGCAGGACCTTAAAGGGTCCAAGGACGAGCTCGGCCTTGCCAAGAGGAATCTCGAGGAGAACAAAGGTAAGTAATACCTAGTCTTTGGATATGTATAAAGAGAATGCGATTGCAAAATGACAGGATCATCGTAAATTTGCCAGGGGCCACGACTGAGGTGGCGACCCTGAAGCAAGCGCTATCCGAGGCCGAAAACAAAGCGGCCAAGGAACGCACCGAGCAGGAAAGGCATGAGGCACGGGTGGGCGAGGTGCAGCAAGAGCTCCACGCTCTCGTGACGAAGCACGAGGCGTTGGAGCTTGACTTGAAGACGCCAGAGTCCGAGCTTGCTGCGGCCCTTGAGAGCGCAAAGAATGCCAAGGCCGAAGCCCAAAAGCCCCTCTAGGAGATTGATGCGATGAAGAAGATAGCGGCGGGTAAGGCATTCTATATGCAAAGCAAGCATGTGAAAGTAAATTACCTGTTACTTACCGAATCCGGAGCTCTCCAGGAGCATTCGCAGATTTGCCCCACAGTGTGTCGGATGCCGCACAGTTTTACCAGGCCGAGGAGGGAAGCTCAACGGAGAAGCTGTTCTGGTCTCAGTATACTGGGACCGAACACCCGATGCCTCTGAGCGACCAGCTGAAGCAACTGGTCGAGCTGCACAAGGCGGCCGAACAGGCCATGAAGGGCTTTATAGTCCGGATGTGGCCTGGCGACGCCCTTCCCAACAGCTACTTCGTCCTGGTGAGGCGGCTTGCGGATGCCTGCCCATGGCTGGAGGTCATCAAGCGGTCCGCCTGCATCGAAGTTGCACGCCGGGCTTTCGCCCGTGTGAAGGTGCAATGGGCCAAGCTGGACACCGTGAAGCTGATTAAGGAAGGGCCGTCGGAGGGCAAGGAGCATCGCCACCCTGAGATGTACTATGAGGGTGCCCTGAAGGGTGCTCGTCTCGTAGCAGACGAGTGTACGAAAGATATAATATTCGAGTAAATTTGCTCGTGTAATCCTGTATTTATGAAAACTTGTTCATATGCACTACACAACGCATGTTTGAATTTAAAATATTACCTTCTGTTCGGCTGTTTATCAAATCTGAGAGATGGCTAGTCGTCGGCTTCTGCCCCCATGCCACGACTGCTGGGGTGTTCGGGATAAACCTGAGCACTCTTGTTCCCATTGTTGGGTCCTTCGAGGGAGGTGCTCAGCACAATGAACAAGGCAATCGGACTATAATGCATTATCACTCTCACTTAGCCATACAATTCTATAATTTGAAATTTCGGCGAAGCCCCTAGTATTCGGAAGGCCGAACTTGGAGCGTGATACACGCCTTAAGCCGGACAGGGCCGACTCCTCACTCTAAGCGGCATAAGTCTTTAAGGACTCGAAAACCTCTCGAACAGCGACCAGTCTCTTGCCTTATCATGACAGTCAGTTTTAGCTTTCTCTACTGAGGTGCTTAGCCCAGCAAAACCGGGGCACAATCGCAGTAGTTCTCCCAGTGCTACCTTAGCCGATATAGCGGAACGTAAGGTACCAAAACATGGGAGTCGGGCAAACCCAACTATTGACCCAAGACATGATTCGGCGCTGATGCATATAATGCTATAAGTTCGGAGTCTCGCACTGTCAAAAGTGTTCGGACTTCTCACGCCGTATTATGGGGTATGCTTAAGCCCCTAGCGTATTGGCCGTACCAGAGTGTACGGGTGCTTGATGTCATGAATGAACATATATATATATATATAAGAAGAATGCAATAAAAGCCTTAATGCAATGCATTGTTTATTAAAAAACGTGCGTTAAAGCAGAATGATACAGGTAGTGCGATAAGCAAAAAGTAGGATTATGTCCCCTCCAAGGGCAAGCTGAGGAATAATATTAAAGCAAGTATTTTACTCGTTATCGTAATCCACCTGGGAGTTCCGTGGTGTGATGTAGCTTTCTGCCTCCTTGGTTGCTGCATCATGTGTTCGGCAATCATGCTGCTGGACAAGGTTTCCAGAGATTAATGTCCTGAAAGAGAGAAAAATAACAAAGCGCGAAGCCCCTAGTGCGGTTTAAGCCGCGTCTTGGGGCGTGCCGTAGTCGTGCCCCCTTCCCCGTCTGTGCCCATGGTATTTTTAATGCGTAATTATGTACGCGTGGCACGGGTTTCGCCATTTGGCTGGGACCGGGGTGGGGGCCGCATTGCTATGCGAGCTCAGTACGTGCCAGGCGGTCCTGTTGCCGATTACTCCGGACGCGCTTGAAGGTGTCCGGGTCCTTAAATGCTGAACTAGTGGATTGCCTTAAGAGGCTACTTTGCACTTCCGCTGCGAGGGCCGCAGTGTGCTCCTCCGTTCGGAGAGAGTGCTCTGTATTTCCATTAACTGTAATGATCCCCCGAGGTCCTGGCATCTTGAGCTTGAGGTATGCATAATGCGGTACCGCATTGAATCTCACAAATGTGGTTCGCCCAAGTAGTGCATGATAGCCACTGCGGAACGGGACTATATCGAAGATTAACTCTTTGCTTCGGAAGTTATCCGGCGATCCGAAGACCACTTCCAGTGTGACTGAGCCTGTGCAGTGGGCCTCTACACCTGGTATGACGCCTTTAAAGGTTGTTTTTGTGGGTTTGATCCTTGAGGGGTATATACCCATTTTGCGCACTGTGTCCTGATAAAGCAGGTTCAGACTGCTGCCGCCATCCATAAGGACTCGAGTGAGGTGAAATCTGTCAATGATTGGGTCTAAGACCAGTGCGGAGAATCTACCATGACGGATACTAGTGGGGTGGTCCCTGCGATCGAAGATGATCGGACAGGAGGACCATGGGTTGAACTTTGGGGCGACTGGCTCCAACGCATATACGTCCCTGAGCGCACGCTTCCGCTTCCTCTTGGGGATGTGGGTTGCGTATATCATGTTCATCGTCCGCACTTGTGGGGGGAACCTCTTATGTCCTCCGATATTCGGCTGCCGGGGCTCCTCCTCGTCATCGCTATGTGGCCCCTTATCTTTGTTTTCGGTAATTAACTTGTCGGCCTGCTTGAACACCCAACAATCCCTGTTGGTGTGGTTGGCTGGCTTGTCGGGGTGCCATGTATTTGACACGAGCGATCGAGTATACGGTCCAAACTGGACGGGCCCGGAGTGCTTCTTTTGAATGGCTTTTTCTGCTGACCGGGTTTAGAGCCTTTGAATCCGGCATTGACTGTCGTATCCTCGGTATTGTCGCTGTTAATGCGGCGCTTATGTTTGTTGCGACGTGACCTGCTATTGCCGTCCTTGGTATCCGAAGTACCATGGTTCTTTGATATGTTATTACCGCGAGCCAGCCAACTGTCTTCTCCCTCATAAAAGCGGGTCATGAGTGCCGTGAGGGCTGCCATAGATTTTGGCTTTTCCTGACCAAGGTGCCGGGCTAGCCACTCGTCGCGGATGTTGTGCTTGAAAGCTGCTAGGGCCTCTGCATCCGGACAGTCGATGATTTGATTTTTCTTTGTTAGGAACCGTGTCCAGAATTGCCTGGCTGATTCCTCTGGCTGCTGAATTATGTGGCTCAATTCATCGGCATCCGGTGGTCATACATAAGTGCCCTGACAGTTGTCGAGGAATGCGGCTTCTAGATCTTCCCAACAGCCAATGGACTGTGCTGGCAAGCTATTGAGCCAATGCCGAGCTAGTCCTTCGAGTTTGAGTGGGAGGTATTTAATGGCGTGTAGATCATCACCGCGTGCCATGTGGATATGCAGGAGGAAATCCTCGATCCATACCGCAGGATCTGTTGTGCCGTCGTATGATTCTATATTTACGGGTTTGAAACCCTCTGGGATTTGATAATCCATTACTTCGTCTATGAAGTATAAGGGGTGTGCGGCACCTCTTTACTGGGCTATATCGCGACGCAGATCCAATGAGTCTTGCCCGCTGTGTGCGGCCCAACCGGATTTACTTTTACTGTATCCGGCGTGACGTTTATCGTCTCGCATAGTGGCGCACCCTCATGATCCGTAGATCAATCTTGTATGTTTTGCTTTGTCCTCCAATACGTCTCGCAGGTCTGGCGTATTTCCCCATGCCTTTTTATTTGAATGGCGTCGGGGTGCAGGCTGAGCTTTTGCCTGGAATGCCTCTCTATTGCGGCCACGAGGTGGCCGATCAGCCGCGTCATACGCTTCTTCCTCCAGTCGGTGTAGCAACCTGCATTTTGGGTAACTCTTGGAGGGGCGTTCGAGTTTATATTCCTCGGCCGTGAGGACTTTAGTCCATCTGTCAGCTAGTAGATCTTGATCAGCTTGAAGCTGCTGCTGCTTTTTCTTAAGGCTATTTGCCGTGGCTATAAGCCGGCGCTTGAAGCGCTCTTGTTCGACGGGATCCTCTGGCACGACGAATTCGTCATCGTCGAGGCTTGCCTCATCTTCGGAGAGAGGCATGTAATTATCCTCCTCCTCATCTGCCGCTCTCTCAAGAGGGCTGGCCTCTCCATCCTCCTGCCCTAAATCGTGCTGGAGGGGATTATTGCCATCTTCGGCACTATCCGGAGTGCTATTATCTCCTGTGCCGGTATCACCACTTTTGCTTTGGCGGGACTTAGAGCGGCGCCGCTGACGTCGGTGCTTGGGTTGCTTCTTGGAGGGGTCATCCTCCACTGTCTCGTCGCCATTGCCTTCTTTGGGTGTGTCCACTATGTATATATCGTATGATGAGGTGGCTGTCCAGTGCCCTGTGGGCAGTGGTTCCTCTTCGTCTCCCGCATCATCGTCCATACCGTCGATTTCTTCGGAGTCGAAGTCGAGAATGTCGGTTAAGTCGTCGACAGTGGCTACTAAGTGGGTGGTGGCTGGGCAGCGAATTTCTTTGTCATCCACATCCCAATCCTGCCGGACATAGTTCGGCCAGGATCCTCCTGACAAGGAGAGAGAGCTTAATGAGTTCAGTATGTCGCCAAAGGGCGAGTGCTGAAAAATATTCGCGGAGGTAAACTCCATGATCGGCGCCCAACCGGATTCGATAGGAACGGGCGCAGGCGGTTCGGAGTCCGTGGCCGGAGAAGAATCCGACAGTTTAGCAACACGGCTCTCGTGAAGGGTAAGGTCGATATTCGGCTCGATCGCCGCTGAGGATACGGCCTCCGTGACGGGGTCTATCCACTCGTCCATGGATGGCGCAACTGGCTCCAAATTGAGGCTCGGAGCGGCTGTCGGTGCGATCTCCTGAATACGGTCCGATGTAGAGCTAAATCGTACTCATCGTGACCGTGTGGCGCACAAGGCAGGTGCTCGAATCCATCGAAGATCAAGTCTCCGCGGATATCGGCCGTGTAATTTAAGCTTCCAAACCTGACCTGATGGCCAGGGGCGTAGCTTTCGATCTGCTCCAGATGGCCAAGTGAGTAGGCCCGCAGTTTCTATCCGGGGAGAAAAGTCTCATGCTGGACTGCATTTCTATCAATGATCGTAGGAGCCATCAAGCCTAATGGCGACGACATAGAGGAACTCTCAATGAAAGCACCAATGTCGGTCTCAATACCGGCAGATCTCGGGTAGGGGGTCCCGAACTGTGCGTCTAAGGCGGATGGGAACAGGAGGCAGGGGACACAATGTTTTACCCAGGTTCGGGCCCTCTTGATGGAGGTAAAACCCTACGTCCTTCTTGATTTATTCTTGATGATATGAGTATTACAAGAGTTGATCTACCACGAGATCGGAGAGGCTAAACCCTAGAAGCTAGCCTATGGTATGATTGTATGTTGTCCTATGGACTAAACCCTCCGGTTTATATAGACACCGGAGGGGGCTAGGGTTACACAAGGTCGGTTAAAAAGGAGGAGATATACATATCCGTATTGCCTAGCTTGCCTTCCATGCTAAGTAGAGTCCCATCCGGACACGGGACGAAGTCTTCAATCTTGTATCTTCATAGTCCAACAGTCCGGCCAAAGGATAGAGTCCGGTTGTCCGGAGACCCCCTAATTCCGAACTCCCTCAGGGGCTGTTTAGATAAAGAAACAATAAAGTAAATATAGCGAGTGTGTAAAAGTGGTGGTAGGAGTTGTGAAATTGCCCCTAAGCAATTGACTACTTTACTAGACCGATAGCAAGTATTATGTGGGAGAGGTCACTGCTAGCATGTCATCCCTGACTTGGAATTCTATGCACTTATGATTGGAACTATTAGCAAGCATCCACAACTACTAATGTTCATTAAGGTAAAACCCAACCATAGCATTAAGGTATATTGGTCCCCCTTCAATCCTGTATGCATCAATTTCTATGCTAGGTTGAAGCTTCTGTCACTCTTGCCCTCCAATACATAGTCCTATCAACATACAACTAACCCTAGGGTGTGATCCACGTGCGCAATCATATGATGGGCACCAAAGGACAGCAACATAACCACAAGCAAATTAAATCAATCATAGCAATTCATCAACCACCGATAGGACAACGAAAATCTACTCAGACATCATAGGATGGCAACACATCATTGGATAATAATATGAAGCATAAAGCACCATGTTCAAGTAGAGAGTATAGCGGGTTGCGGGAGAGTGGACAGCTGTAGATAGAGGGGGAAAGGTGATGGAGATGTTGGTGAAGATGGCGGAGGTGTTGGTGTAGATCGCGGTGATGATGATGGCCCCCGATGGCACTCTGGTGCCACCCGAAGCAAGGGGGAGAGAGCCCCCCTCCTTCTTCTTCTTCCTTGACATCCTCCCTAGATGGGAGAAGGGTTTCCCCTCTGGTCCATGGCCTCCATGAAATGGGAGGGGCGAGAGCCCCTCCGAGATTGCATCCGTCTCTCTGTCTCTCTCTGTTTCTGCATTCCCAGATTCTAGCCTTTCACCGTTTCTTATGTTCCTGGAGATCCGTAACTCTGATTGGGCTGAAATTTTAACACGATCTCTATCCGGATATTAGATTTATTGCGGGGAAAGAATGGCATCAAACGCCTTACAAGTGGCCCACAACAGTCAGGGGCGCGCCCAAGGGGGGTGTCGGTGTCAAAACCGGCGGATCTCGGGTAGGGGGTCCCGAACTGTGCGTCTAAGGCGGATGGTAACAGGAGGCAGGGGACACGATGTTTTACCCAGGTTCGGGCCCTCTTGATGGAGATAAAACCCTACACCCTGCTTGATTGTTCTTGATATTATGAGTAGTACAAGAGTTGATCTACCACGAGATTGGAGAGGCTAAACCCTAGAAGCAAGCCTATGGTATGATTGTCTATTGTCCTACGGACTAAAACCCTCCAGTTTATATAGACACCGGAGGGGGCTAGGGTTACACAGAGTCGGTTACAGGGAAGGAGATCTACATATCCGTATTGCCAAGCTTGCCTTCCACGCCAAGGAGAGTCCCATCCGGACACGGGACGAAGTCTTTGATCTTGTATCTTCATAGTCCAACAATCCGGCTGTCCGGATACCCCCCTAATCCAGGACTCCCTCAGTAGCCCCTGAACCAGGCTTCAATGATGATGAGTCCGGCGCGTAAATTGTCTTCGGCATTGCAAGGCGGGTTCCTCCTCCGAATACTTCATAGAAGATTTTGAACACGAGGATCGTGTCCGGCTTTGCAAAATAAGTTCCACATACCATCGTAGAGGGAATAATATTGACACAAATCTAATTTGCTGACGTACCCCGTGGTGTGACATCACACCACAGCCAGGTCTTTATTCGAATCGTTTTTCATAACCTATCTCAGCGTGTTTCGCGAGGCGGTTTCCTTGGCACGCCTTGTCAAAGCAGAGATCATGTCCCCTTATCACGGGATTCCCATTAATACGGACGTGGGTAACTTAACCGCTCCTATTAGTGGGACTCCTAAATCTTAGGCAAGTCCCAAACAGCCACGAGGAGGACCCTTGATATTCACCCTCTTTATAAAGGGGACAAGGCCTTTTCCTCTCGATCTTAATCGAACCCGCCTCTCACATCGAGTTCCAACAGTCAAAGCTCAGGCTTAGGTGCTTCGGACCTTCAAACTATGTCCGGATCCAACCTTCAAGGTCGGTGGATTCCTTCCTCCGTCACAGAGGAGGACATCAAGAAGTTGAGGGAGGCCATATACCTGACCGCCGAAATTTCACATCGGCTGCCTACCCGAGGGCAGGTTGTCCCTACTCCCGAACCCAACGAGAGCGTTGTGTTTGTCTCCCACTTCCTCCAAGGACTAGGCCTCGCTCTGGATCCCTTTGTTAGGGGTCTTATGTTCTATTACGGGCTAGACTTTCACGATCTGGCCCCGGATTCCCTTCTTCACATCTCAACATTTATTGTCGTATGTGAGGCATTCCTCCGCATTACCCCTCACTTCGGCCTGTGGCTCAAGACCTTCAATGTGAAGCCGAAGATGATCGAGGGGCAGCATGCATCATGCGGAGGCGCTTCAATAAGCAAAATTATTGACGCTCCATGGCCTAAGGGTTACTTCCCAGAGGTGTCCGGATTGTGGCAGCGGGAGTGATTCTACATCATAGCTCCCTGAAGTGCCAAGTGGGTAGCTGCCCCTGCCTTCCGCTCAGGCCAGCCACCACAACTGATGTCATGGATCAGCAGGGGCTGAGCTGGGGTCCAGCCAAGGACGTGCCAATACTGCAAAGCCGCATCCAAGGTCTCTTCGAGAGAGATATCAGTCTGGTTATGGTAGTGCAAGTTATGCTAGTCCGTCAAGTCCAGCCTTGCAAACGCCGGCCCCTTCGCATGTGGGAATTCAACCCGGAAGGACCGCGAGCTATCCAACATTTCCTCGGCATGACGCACGAAGAGATGTACAAATTGTTCTTCGGACCACAAATAATGTGTCCGGACATCACTGAGGATGCATATCTGAGCTGCAATCGCCCGGATACCCAAGTAAGTAGCCCCGCATCCGAACACACTGTAAGTTTTATTTATGGCAATGTTGCCCTAAAAAAGAAAAACCGCTCTTGGTCCAGGATTGAATAGCGAAGGCAAAGTTGATTAGGTGTCCGGCTCCCCTCCCTGAGACCTCACCAAATCCCGTGCTAACCAGGATGCTGGAGATCGCGCCTTATTAGGCACCCTTAGGAGAGGGTAAATGGGGGAACAAGGAGGCTAGCGTCTCCATGAAGGAGATTAGCCGGGGAGAAGGAACTGAAACTTCCTCTCCCCGGGGAAGGAAGAGAACCGCCTCCGCGGACCCGGAGACAATGGTCTCCAAACGAGGGAAGAAATCTCCGCCGGAGGGTCCTGCCCTGGGGGATACCCTGGCCGTACTATGCCCTCAAGGGGACCAGCCTTCCCCCGAGCTGTAAGTAAAAGGGGTACTTAATAACGAAAATATCTTGCTCCACTTCTGAGGAAAATAATCAAAGCATTTATCTTGCAGTTCGGATCTTAGCCCTTCTCAGCAGAGCTCGTCTTTGGGGGATCTTCTTCCGGAGATGATGGAGAGCGAAACGCCTCCCCCTGCCAAACCGCCTCATGAAGCGGGCGACCCCGAGGTGTCGTCGCGGAGGGTTTCTCCAGATCCGGCAAGGCCAGAAGGTAATCTTATGGCCACCCGAAGTCCTCAGCATCCGGCTCTTGAAGAGAGTCATCAAAAGAGTCTGGCACCGTCTGGTGTGCGGTCGGACGTACTGAAGGATCTGCTGGAGCAAGCGGCTATCTGAGAAGAGCGCCGCACATTGATGGGTATGGTGATTGAAAGGATTTCGTCTGCCAAAAGCGGGTTGCATGATGACTTTATGAGTCTACTGACGGGTTTTGAGGTACGTGAAATGATGTACATTTTTTACGGTACCGCACATTTTTAGATGTGCCCTATGTAGATAGTAGCCCCTGAGACTCTAGTTGTCATCGAAAACGGCGGCAAACAGAGGATCATAGTCCCAGGTAATAACCAGACTGCCTTTATGTGCAGGTGGTGGAAGCTCAGGTGGCTAGCCGGACTGATGGGTATGCTGAACTAAAGCGGCAGCTAGATGCGGCCGATGCCGACATCGTGCTTGTCAACAAACGGCTTGACGAGGCACATGGTCAGTGATTTTTCTGGCGATTGTCACATAGTAAGAGCAGCATGATGCCAGTATCTTTAATATGTTGTGACTGCAGATGGAGCTGCCACCGTGGAGACCCTTCAGGCGGAACTTGCCCAAGCCAAGGAGCATGCAAGGAGCAGCAATGTGATCGCTTTAAAGGCGGCCGAGGGCTTAAGGGCCGAACAGGCCGCACATTGCGAGAGCAAAGAGAAAATTGCCAAGATGGTCGTGGAGTTAAAAGATGCTGCTGACCGATACCGGCTTATTGAAGAAGAAAACTGGGCGAAGGCGACAGACCTGGAGAAGGCCCGGGTGGCTGCCAAGGAAGCCCGCTCCAAAATTAGAGCAACGAAGGAGGAGCTGAGTCAAGCTGCGGATATCGTTTCTGGGAAGCCCTTCTGGTTATGGACTAAGTTCGGAGATCCAAAATATGCTCCTCTAGACCGACTATGGAGTTCTGCGGACGAACATGGATTTGGCTGCAAGTACCGCTGACGCGGCCGAGTACTTCAAGGATCAGAAAGGTCCTGAGGTTGAGAAGCTGTTCTGGTCACAGTTTCACGCTCCAGTCCGTCCGCTGTTGCCGAATGAGCGATTGACCGGTTCGGCCGAGCTCCATAGATTATCCGGACTTGCCATGAGGTCCGTTGTGGATCATCTGTTGCCAGGAGGGCCAAGGCCGAATAGCTATTTTAGCTTAGTGCAACAATTCCTTGGAGCTGTGCCACGCATCGATGCTGTAAAGTGGTCGGCGTGCATAGAGGGCTCGCGGATGGCCCTTGCCCATGTCAAAACATACTGGGCGGAGATGGATGCCACCACTGTTGTGGCACAGGGTTCGACCATAGGTCGAGTGGCCGCCGAGCACTACTTTGAAGAAGTGCTTGAAGGCACTCGTTTGATAGAGGCTCAGTGCTCGAAGAATATTATGTTTAAGTGACATGTATTCCCATTGTAAGAACAATGTTTTATTGAATTTATCAAGGTTGTATTTATACTTTTGCCCGAAAGTACTATGATGCCTATTGTGCGGCCGTTTATGTGTATATGTATATAACATGAAAGATGGCAGTCGTCGGCTTCAGCCCCCACGCATATAATGCGGGGGTGTTCGTAGAAGACGCATGTTCACACTTGATCCAACGTCTTGGTCCATTAAGGAGGTGATAGCGCAGCGAACTAGGCAATCAGACTATAATGCTTTAACACTTTCACTTAGCCAGAGGAGTTTGACAATGGGGCTACTATATAGCCCCTGGTGGCTCCACGCTCATCCGGATTCGGGGCGCGTACATGCCTGGCCGGGAAACAACCCTTCATTAAGGTGGAGGAATCCCGAAGATTCCGCTAGGTCCTCGAGTGGTTGACCAGTCTCACGCTATATCATGACAGTCAGTTTTTGGCTTTCTCTACTGAGGTGCTCGTCCGGATGAACCAGGGCACAATCGCAGTAGTTCTCCTGGTGCCGCCTTAGCCGATAGAGCAGAACGTAAGGCAGCAAAACACAGGAGCCGGGCAAACCCAACATTTGACTAAAGACATGATTCGGAGCTGCTGCATATAAGGCCAAACTCGCGACGCCGAACACTCTGTAAGGTATGCGGTCTTTATGATGTAAATCGGGCCTAAACAGTGCCCTTTGTAATAAGCCCCTAGTGTCCAGGTACGTGCAATATTCTGACGTGGCCACATGATAATACGTCACCATCCTTCTCAGTTGTACTGAGAATCTGAGGGATGTGTATCAACAAGAGACAGTAAAAAAGGTTTACGCATGGTCTTAATCTAAAAAGAATCCTTAGAACGGGTCCCTGCTGCACGTCTGCGCCTGTGTCTCCGTTGTGCCGTATTCTGGACGGGTGTAGCACGATGGTCATCTGGAAAAGAGAGGAACTTAATTGAAAAGTTGCTGTGCAAAAGGTAAGTTATACTAAATAAACAATATATAGTTCAAAATGAGTAAAGTTGAGCCTAATTGCCACTTGTTTGCGCGCGTTGAGCCCCTTGTATTGTCATAGGGGTATAGCCATCAAACCTGTATCAATTACATATAGCTGCACCGGACTCGTCCAACCGTGTCCGTGGTCTTAACGACTTGTCAGATGCTTTAGTTGGTGAGGCCGTTTAGTGTGCGGCTGACAAGGTAGCCGCACGGTCTTCCGCACGCAAGAAGCGCTCAATATTTTCATTTACTGTAATGATGCCACGTGGACTGGGCATCTTAAGCATGAGAGAAGCATAATGCGGTATTGCGTTAAAGCGAGCGAAAGCTTCGCATCCGAGTAGTGCTTGATAGCCACTTTGGAATGAAGTGATGTGGAAGGTTAAATTTTCGTTGCGGAAGTTATCGGGAAAGTCGAATATAACCTCTAGTAGCAGGGAGCCCGTGCAATGGGCTTCTGGGCCTGGCTTTACTCCTTTAAAGGTAGTATTGCTATGGCTAATTTTTGTTGGGTCTATCCCCATTTTGCGGACTGTGTCCTGATATATCAGGTTTAAACTACTGCCGCCGTCCATCAGGACTCGTGTGAAGTGGTATCCGTCAATTATCGGGTCTAACACCAAGGCAGCCCATCCTGCATGACGGATACTTGCCGAGTAATCCTGATGGTCAAAGGTGATCGGTTGGGACGACCAGTGGCAGAACACCACGGTGATAGGCCCTAGGGCATGTGTCTCTAGGAGTGCCGCTTTGTTTCTCCCCTTTGTCATGTGTAACACGTTTACTGTTTTGACTTCTGGTGGGAATTTCTTCTATTCCCCAGTGCTTTGCTTGCGAGGCTCGTCCTCGTCTTCGCTTGGTGTATCCTGCCCCTTGTGTTCGGCATTGAGCATGCCGGACTACTTGAAGACCCAACATTCTTTATGGGTATGATTTGCAGGTTTATCGAGGGTGGTGTGGATCTGATATATTTTATCCAGAATCTTGTTTAGGCTGGACAATTCGTCTCTGTTGCCTTTGGAGGGCAGCTTTTGCTGACCTGGACGAGAGCTTCTGAATCTGGCGTTTACCGCCGTGCTCATCGGGCTGTCTTCTTTATTCCGGCGCTTGTTTTTGCTGCGTCGTGGTTTCCCGTTTCCGTCCCTGACTTCGGATGTACTTGGGTTGCTGGTGCTGCATCGGGCTAACCAGCTGTCCTCGCCCGCGCAAAAGCGGGTCATGAGGCTTGTTAATGCCACCATTGTTCTCGGCTTTTCTTGGTCGAGGTGTCTGGCAAGCCATTCATCTCGAACGCTGTGCTTGAAAGCTGCTAAGGCTTCGACGTCCGGACAGTCGACTATTTGGTTCTTTTTAGTGAGAAACCTGTTCCAAAGCTTTCGGGCTGACTCTCCGGGCTGTTGAGTTATATGACTTAAATCCTCTGCATCCGGAGGTGGGACATAGGTCCCTTGAAAATTTGCCCGAAAAGCGTCTTCGAGCTCTTCCCAGCTTCCAATGGAGTTTTCGGGGAGGCTTTTAAGCTAGTGCCAAGCTGGCCCTTTGAGCTTGAGGGGTAAGTACTTGATGGCGTGGAGATCGTCTCCTCGAGCCATACGGATATGGAGGATGTAGTCCTCAATCTAGACCCCAGGGTCTGTCATTCCGTCGTACGCCTCTATGTTTACGGGTTAGAATCCCTCTGGAATTCATGGTCCAGCACCTCATCGGTGAAACATAGGGGGTTTGCAGCACCCCTGTATTTGGGTGTACCATGGTGTTGGGATGTTTGTTGTGTTGCATTTCATGCTGGAGCACGCTTGCGTGGCCCGTAGATGGATCTGGTTGCGCCGTACTTTTGATGCGAGCCCTCACGCGGATTGCGTACCGGCTTATGTGCGGCGTCGTTTGCCGCTCTATGTTGGCCACGAGGTCGTCTATCCGACTGGATGGCCGTTTTGTTTTTTGATTGTGGGGGATCTAAGGCCTCCTCATCGAATTCAGGTAGCAGCTTTTGCTTCGGGTAGCTCTTGGTGTGGTGATTACCGCCGTACTTCGCTGCACTATTGAGTACTTCACCCCATTTGATTCTGAGTGTGTCTTGTGCAGCCCCGAGCCTTTGCTTCTGCTTTTTCAGACTCCTCGCAGTGGCAACAAGCCTTTGATGGGTATTCTGTTGCTCCGGGTGCCTGTCCGGTGTGATGTCATCCGGACTGTTATCTTCGACGGAGTTGGGTTATTCGGTTTGATTCTCCGTGTTGCCATGGTCGGACGATGGTTCAATGCCGTGTTTGTCGTCCGCTTGCTCACCTTGCTCTATCGTTGGGTCTATATGATCGTTGTTTCTGCCGAGGCAGGATTTTGAGCGGCGCTTACGCCGCCGCTTTGACTGCTTCTCGAGGGAACAACCCTTCGCTGCATCCTTCCGCTCTTCGTCGTTGTTTTCTTTGGGTGCGTCCACCATGTGTACATCATATGATGAAGTGGGCGTCCAGTGCCCTGTGGGCAGTGGTTCCTGTTCGTCTCCTGCATCGTTGTCCATACCGTCGATGTCTTCGGAGTCGAAGTCGAGCATGTCGGTCAAATCATCGATAGTGGCTACTAAGTGGGTGGTGGGTGGGTGGCGAATTTCTTCGTCATCCGCATCTCGATCCTGACGGACATAGTTCGGCCAGGACTCTCCTGATAGGGAGAGAGACCTTAATGAGTTCAGTATGTCGCCGAAGGGCGAGTGCTGAAAGATATCCGCGGAGGTGAACTCCATGATCGGCGCCAAGTCAGATTCGATAGGCACGGGCGTAGGCGGTTCGGAGTCCGTGGCCGGGGAAGAATCCGGAAGTTTGGCGTCATGGCTCTAGTGAAGGGTAAGGTCGATACTCGGCTCGATCGCCAATGAGAATGTGGCCTCCGTGGCGGGGTCTATCCACCCCTCCCTGGATGGCGCAATTGGCTCCGAATTGAGGGTCGAAGCGGTCGCCGGTGTGATCTCCCGAAGACTGTCCGATGGTAGAGCTAAATCATGCTCATCGTGACCGTGCGGCGCACTCGGCAAGGGCTCGAATCCGTCGAAGATCAAGTCTCCATGGATGTCGGCTGTGTAGTTCAAATTTCCAGATCTGACCTGATGGCCAGGGGCGTAACTCTCGATCTGTTCCAGATGGCCAAGCGAGTTGGCCTGCAGTGCGAAGCCGCCGAATACAAAGATCTGTCCGGGGAGAAAAGTCTCACCCAGGACTGCATCGCTATCGATGATCGAAGGAGCCATCAAGCCTAATGATGATGACACAGAGGAACTCTCAATGAAAGCACCAATGTCGGAGTCAAAACCGGCGGATCTCGGGTAGGGGGTCCCAAACTATGCGTCTAAGGCGGATGGTAATAGGAGGCAGGGGACATGATGTTTTGCCCAGGTTCGGGCCTTCTTGATGAAGGTAAAACCCTACGTCCTGCTTGATTGTTCTTGATAATATGAGTAGTACAAGAGTTGATCTACCACGAGATCGGAGAGGCTAAACCCTAGAAGCTAGCCTATGGTATGATTGTTTGTTGTCCTACGAACTAAAACCCTCCGGTTTATATAGACACCGGAGGGGGCTAGGGTTACACAGAGTCGGTTACAAGGAAGGAGATCTACATATCCGTATTGCCAAGCTTGCCTTCCACGCCAAGGAGGTCCCATCCGGACACGGGACGAAGTCTTCGATCTTGCATCTTCATAGTCCAACAATCCGGCCAAAGGATATAATCCGGCTGTCCGGATACCCCCCTAATCCAGGACACCCTCAGGGGGCAGGCGCTCCCACTGCCTCGTGGCCACCTCAGGCACCGTCTCGCGTGGATTTTTCTTCCCAAAAATCATATATATTCCAAAAACAATTCTGTCAGTTTTTATCCCATCTGGACTCCATTTGATATGGATATTCTGCGAAACAAAAAACATGCAACAAACATGAACTGGCACTGGGCACTGGATCAATATGTTAGTCCCAAAAATAGTATAAAAAGTTGCCAAAAGTATATGAAAGTTGTAGAATATTGGCATGGAACAATAAAAAATTATAGATACGACAGACACGTATCAACCAACCAGCGGCAGGCAGGCGGCAGTAATGACAAACCATGTTTCTTCTTGTGCCTGTCCACAGGGACCCCACGGGAAGGATAGCAGGCGGCGCCGTGAGCCTTGTTTTCTCTCGTGCGATTCGCTTGCGTGTTAAAAGGGGGGCTCCTGAGCATCGCGACTGGGAGCTCTTACTGGCTCTCCAGCCCTCACCCCCTGGCCTTGACCACGGCATCGCGACCTGGCATACCAGTGGCGGCTGAGCTCGCTCGAGGGCCGGGACCTAAGGACGTAGAGCACTAAGAAGAGCACGGAGGAAGGGAAACTCGTACGGACCGGCCTAGCTATGTCGCGTAAGTTGGCGCACAACCCTAGTGCAACATCAGAAATCACCGCAAAGTCATCAAGATAAGTCTCGCCCTCGGATCGGCTAAATATTTGGGCCTAGTAGTCGCTCACACCATGCCGCAACCCCATTGCAGCCAAGTCGTCTTCCTTTCTTTCCTTACCATGGCCGCTTGGGCGCTAAGGGGGACCTCCTAAGCATCGTGCCTTAGGGGCTCTTACTGGACCTCGGGCCGCGCACCTCCTAGCCTTGACCACGGCATCACGACCTGGCATACCAGCGACGGCTGTAGCCGCCTTGGGACCGGGACCCGTCAGCGTAGAGCAACAAGCTATCGCGAGGAAATAAAGGGGGACCGAGCCTTAACGGGACACACGTTCATCAAATCTGCATAACAAGGAAAATAAGTACAGAGGCATTGCAGATCCTTACATGCCCCCACGGGGTGATTCATGATTCTTCATAGGAAACAAAAGCTGATGCTAAGGGGAATCCTATCTATATCCTCCCGTGGCGGACGCCATCATCAATAGTGGGCCACGGGGGGCCGGCGCCAACCCCATCCAGATCAGTGGCGGCGGCGGCCGGATGCCGCAACCCTGCTCCGAGCGCGGGGAGAGCTCGGGGGCACGTAGCTATCATTGCTCTTCTCCGGAGTCTCGTAGAGCTCAGGAGAGCTGGTGGACTCCCAAGGGCTACTGCTGCTGGAGTGGTCGCTAGTGGAGCGCGCATCAGCCTCGCGCTCCTCTCCGGAGCAGCACTCCAGGCGCCGGCCTTCGGCGTCGAAAACCTTGAAGAAGAGCGTGGAGGCGCCGTCATACTCGAAGTGGATCATGAAGGCGCCCCTCACAAGAAAGACCCATGCGACCTCGCCCCAGCCGCGAATCATGAAGATCTTGCCGGTGGGGACCGCTTTCATCTTCGCTCCGGTCGCCGGAGCACTGCAGTTAGCATGCTGCAGCCAGAGCTCGAGCGGCCCCCTCAGCGGGATCACGTCGGAGAAGAACCGCGGGAAGCGGATCCAGGTGCTTGGAGGCATCGGCGCCCACAGCACCAACTCGCGCGAGGGGTCCGCAGCGTGGATGGCACGCGTTGCCGTGGCACGGTGACCCCGGATGCGGCACTGCTCGCCACTTCGTCCTCCCAAGCCCTCGGCTTTAGCATAGAGGGGTAGCAGATACCCCGGAGGAGGCCGCTCGCACCAAGGCCTTGCCACCACTTGCACCGCCGCTTCGTCATGGCGATGGATCGACCTCTTCTTCGGCGGAAGAGGCCCCGGATCGTCACGGGGAGCTTTCCCCTTCTCTTCGGCGGAGAACCTTCTGATAGGCGCCATTGGAGCAAGCAGTGGAGCAACGAGGAAGAAGCAAGCAAGCAAGGAGAATATGGGCAACGGGGCTCCGCCACCACTCCATTTATAGCGGAAGAAGGCCAACCGGCACCTCCCACGATCGCATGTAATGATGGTTTTCCTTGCATATCGCAGGGACTCGTCAAGTTGTGTAGTTGCCGAGGCAGCGTGGGGAAGCGGAGACGCCCACGTCCAATCAACCGCCATGCGTCAACCAAGGCCGCAGGCTTTGGGGGACCGCGGTGCTCCGAACTTGACCCTTGGCTTTGCCGTGAAGCCAAGCCCGCGTGCACCTTGGGCCCGGGGGCTACTGCGGCGTTTTGGGAACGGGGGTCCCCAGACTTGCCTGGCCGCGGCCCGCGGCGTGGTCAAGCAGCAGGCCGTACGGCCCATCTTCACCAGCAAAGCATCCAAGGCCCTCGCGAGGGGCCAAGCCTCGCGAGGCGGATGACGCAAGACCTCCTCTGGAGTGGCCTAGCTAGGCAGGCTCACGAGGAGCGGAGATATCAAGGCGGGGTGAACCTCACGAGGCTCTCGTGACGTGAGCCATGACGATCGACACCAGGCGGGTGCCAGCGGGCGCAGCGTCCTTGTTTCCCCTTTGGTGCAAAGGAGGCAAGCGCAGCCGCGGAGTACCGAGGCCTCAGGAAAAGGTTGCCATTTTGGTGCAACAAGACCAAGACCAGGCGGACGGCAAGGCGAAGGTCATCGTGGAGCCCAAGACGGCATCACCCCTTAGCCTTTCACAGGCGAAGACTACCTTTGTCAGGATGGCTCGTACTAGCTGTCCCCCTTCAAATTAGCCCGCCATTGTTGGCTCCCTTCCCGCTCAATATTTGGGAAGAGGACCAGGGCCTCTATAAATAGGACTAGCCACCACAGTAGAAGGGGAGATAGGTTAGCTTAAGGGATGCGATCTTGAGAGACATCATTAGACCCAAAGACACACACATGTCGAAAGCACAAGAACACCTCAACCTCAGGAGGCTGTTCTTCCCCTTGTATTGTTCATCATCAGCCCAAGAGGAAATCCACCACCACCACACTGGAGTAGGGTATTACACCACAACGGTGGCACGAACCAGTATAAACCCCGTGTCTTTCGGTTTTGTGAGTTCATCGAGTTCGTCCACAAGATCTTAGCGAGCTAGAGCGTGGATCGGTAGAAGTGAAAGACTTCACGCGCACCCCAGTGTTCGAACCTTAAGGGTTTGCTGGAACCCCACATCCGATAGTCAGAGGCCTAGAAATTTTAGAGAAGTCCTTAATGAACCTCCTATAAAAACCGGCACGACCAAGGAAACTTCTTATACCTTTAATGTCCTTAGGACATAGCATATTTTCAATAGCATCAACCTTAGATTTATAGTAGTCCTTTCGATAAGTAAGAGTGTCGAACCCAATGAGGAGCAGAAAGAAATGATAAGCAGTTTTTAGTAAGGTATTCTCTGCAAGCACTGAAATTATCGGTAACATATAGTTTTGTGATAAGGTAATTTGTAACGGGTAGGAAGTAATAAAAGTAAATAAGGTGCAGCAAGATGGCCCAATCCTTTTTGTAGCAAAGGACAAGCCTAGACAAACTCTTATATAAAAGAAAGCGCTCCCGAGGACACATGGGAATTATCGTCAAGCTAGTTTTCATCATGTTCATATGATTCACATTTGGTACTTTGATAATTTGATATGTGGGTGGACCGGTGCTTGGGTACTGTCCTTCCTTGGACAAGCATCCCATTTACGATTAACCCCTATTGCAAGCATCCACAACTACAATAGAAGTATTAAGGTAAACCTAACCATAGCATGAAACATATGGATCCAAATCAGCCCCTTACGAAGCAACGCATAAACTAGGGTTTAAGCTTCTTTCACTCTAGCAACCCATCATCTATTTATTACTTCCCAATGCCTTCCCCTAGGCCCAAACAATGGTGAAGTGTCATGTAGTCGACGTTCACATGACACCACTAGAGGAGAGACAACATACATCTCATCAAAATATCGAACGAATACCAAATTCACATGACTACTTAAAGAAAGACTTCTCCCATGTCCTCATGAACAAACATAAATACTCACAAATAATATTCATGTTCATAATCAGAGGGGTATTAATATGCATAAATGATCTGAACATATGATCTTCCACCGAATAAACCAACTAGCATCAACTACAAGGAGTAATCAACACTACTAGCAACCCACAGGTACCAATCTGAGGCTTTGGGACAAAGATTGGATAAAAGAGATGAACTAGGGTTTGAGATGAGATGGTATTGGTGAAGATGTTGATGGATATTGACTCCCTCCCGATGAGAGGATCGTTGGTGATGACGATGGTGATGATTTCACCTCCCGATGAGAACAGCTCTGCCGGAGCCCTAGATTGGTTCCTCCTTGTGGCGGCGGATTTTCGTCCCGTGAGCTAGCTTATGATTTTTTCCTCCAAGAAAGACCTCCTATAGCAGAAGATGGGCATCAGAGGGCTGCCAGGGGGCCCAGGAGGCAGGGGCGCGCCCAAGGGGTAGGGCGTGCCCCCCACCCTCGTGGATGGTTGGTGGCCTCCCTCTGATACTTCTTTCGCCCAATATTTTTTATATATTCTAAATCTTGCTCATGTGAAGTTTCAAGACTTTTGGAGTTGTGCAGAATAGGTCTCTAATATTTGCTCCTTTTCTAGCCCAGAATTCCAGCTGCCGGCATTCTCCCTCTTCATGTAAACCTTGTAAAATAAGAGAGAATGGGCATAAGTATTGTGACAAAATGTGTAATAACAGCCCATAATGCAATAAATATCGATATAAAGCATGATGCAAAATGGACGTATCAGGCAACGATCCAAGACCAAGGCGACGACAGCAACGGGGTGCGGGAACATGACGTTTGAAGAAATTTTCAACGTATGGGCCGCAGTTGTATATATACCCGCGTGCTGTTGGTGGCTCCGAGTGGAATAGCTCGGTGGCAATGATACGTGTAACTGCAAGTAGTATAGCACATCGGTGACTCTGAAATGGTTCAACTTAGTGACACCGAGAAGGAAAACTAGATCAATCTAATTGATTTCGGTTTGACCAAGTTTGAGTGAATTAATCTAACCGAAATGCATGTAGAAGGTTTTGGAGCTCAGTCCTTCTCAGTTCGATGACTCCGGGTGCACCTCACCTATAGGGTCCGAAAATTACTTGTTCAATTTTGGTCATGTAGCAAGAATAGAATTTGATACAAGAAAGCATAGATAGCTAGGAGGTGCTTAGGCATTCTTTACATCCACTTGGCCAGAAAACTAAGATAAAAAAACAACAAACGGATGCCCTCTAATGAAGAAAACATGCATGCCAACATGCTCACACAATAAGATAGCAAATAAAATATGTGTCAAACATGCACAACCAATTCTAGCATCTATCAAGCAATTGTCGATTACTAGGTCGTACACACACACACAAACACTATTCTAATCACGAGATCAGAATAATATTCTGATCACAACCTGATCTGCCTGAGTAATGCGTCTGAACTTCCCTCTATACGAACCCGACCTTCGGGCTATCTTCGCAACCGTGGCTTCCCCTGCGAATTATTCTTGTTAGTCGTGTTCTATATGATGTTAGTGTAATCTAGAAATGTTTTTAGCAACTAAATACCGGTTTTAAATAGGAATCTCGCACATTGGCGGATTTTGCTCTCGGGTCGTGATGAAATTGCGTTTTTTGCAATTTTACTGCCTGAGTTGTTCGACCTAAACTTCTCCCGGTGCTAAGTTGAACTTCCGCCAACATTGCCCAAATGGGGCTTGCGATATACCGTTGGAAAGCTATGAACACTAGTATCATGACCCAAGTTAAATTTTTGGCAAAATGTATGCGGTTTAAGAGCAGTTTTAAAAACTGTTTTTTTTTCATACAAAAAACGTGAATCATATTTTCGATCGCATTTCTAAATCATTTATCGGAATTAGGCAAATAATATGGCATTAGAAAGTTGCTACAAAACCGCTCCTTCCCCATGTTGAAAGTGTTCTCTAATTCCCCATGGTTAAAGAGTGATTTGGAAAATCGTAAAATTTCACAAACTGAACAACCGAGTTTGTATTTTCGATGTCATTTCTAAATGGCGAATCCAATTGAGGCAAATGATATGGCGTTGGAAAGCTTATAAAAATGTGCCAATTTTTCATGTTGAAAGTTTTTTCTAATTTTGAACGGTTTAAAAGTAATATAGAAAACGGTACAAGTTCCACCGAGTTTGTATTTTCAATCTAGTTTTTTAACCGTAAGTCCCGAATGCAGCAAATGATATGGTGTCGGAAAGCTTGAGGAAATGCGAAACTTTTTTGTATGTATTGTTTCTCCTAATTCCTTACGGTTTTAAGTCAATTTCAAAAATGGCTGAAAATGTATTTTCGCCATAATTTCTACCAACTTTATCGGAATGGGGCAAATAATATACCGTTGAAAAGCTACGAAAAATACGAAACTTTTTCATGTTGACGGTTTTCTCTGATTCCTAGCCATTTTTAAGTAATTTCAAAAACGGAGAGATCATTCATTCTGCCTTTATCGCGAAACAGATTCTTCAGAAATGCACCGCGTGGAGAACTTGAACTTCTCGGCATGTCTACTTGGACTTCACTATGTTTTTCATATGCTTTTTTTGCTCATAGATCTCCATCCACTGCTTGTAGCTCTCCATCCACTCACCGGAATTGAGCAAGTGATATACTGATGGAAAGCTGCTGTAGACACGCAACGTTTCCGTGTTGATCATTTTTTCATACTTGCGGCGGTTTTAAAAGTTTTTCATGTGAAATTCATTCAGTGTAGTAGTTGAACTTCCTGCTGTTTTCACGTTGAACTTCTGTGACGTATTTTCGTTTGTAATTTTTCTCATCCATTCATTACTGTTACACAAATGATTTTCCTTTTGTACAAACCCTTCTCACAATAATTTTTAAACTTTCTCTGACCGAGGACTTGAACTTACATAAATGATATTCCTGTCATTTTGAAGTAAATTAGAAGATGACAAGCTCATGATTTCTGCCTTCATCATGAATGGAAATGCACTGCGTGAAGTAGTTGAACTTCTCGGGCCTGTCTGTTTGAACTTCACTCTGTTTTTGACGTGCTGTTTTTCACACTACGTGAAGTAGTTGAACTTCTGGGGCATGTCTGTTTGAACTTCACTCTGTTTCACTTTATTTTGTATATTTCTTATATAAAATACACAGCATGTAGTACGTGAACTTCCGGTTGTTATCACTTTTGAACTTCTCTCTGGTTTGAGAGAATTATTTTAAAACACAAAAAACAACATATTTTTATGTATTTTGGACATCTAAATACAGGGTCAACCTCTCTCACTAGAGTTTTTTGAACTTTTCCTCGCCGAGCAATTGAACTTCTAGCAACCATTCTTTTCGTTTATGAGTTGTTTTTAGAAGTGCAAAAAATGGTGTCGTGTTTTTGATTTTTTTCAATAGGTAAATCCTAGGTTTTAATAAACTCCAAACTTATCTGTTATTTTAATTTGAACTTCACCTTTTTATATTTTGAGTAAAGAATTGTATTCGATTTTTATACGGAAAAAATCTTAGTTTTGTAATAAAAATTATACAAATTCTTCGTTATTTCGAAGTGAACTTCTAGGTCTATTCGTTAGCAATGGGAAAATTTTAAGTTTTTATGATAAATATTGAACTGCTCCATTTTCTGAAATTAAACTTCTTGGTTTATTATTTATTATTGAGGAAAATCTATTTTTTATATACATTGAACTATTGTATTTTTTAAAATTGAAGTTCTTGGTTTTTTCAATTTGGACTTCTTGGTGTTATTCAATTGTAACGGGAAAAAATGCTAATTTTTTATAAACATCGTACAACTTCTTGGATATTTTCAAACTGAATTTCTTGGTTTTTTCGTTAGTAACAGGAAAAATTATGAGAAAAAATTGCATTTCTTATAGACATTGAATTTCACCATTTTTTAAATTTGAACATCTTAGTTTTATTTGTTAGTAATGGGGAAAATCCTTTTTTGAACTTTCCCGGGTAGGTCACTTGAACTTCGAGCAACTAAATTTTTCATCAAGACAACCGACACAAATCCGTTGTCGTTTGAGAGCAGTATTAAAAATTGCAAAAAAACATAGTTTTTCCTTGTTTTTAACATGTAATTAAAGGTTGGACATCTCGCACTAGATATCTCGAACTTCACCAGGAGGAGCACGTGAACTTCTTGCAACAAACCTTTGAAGCTTTTAGTTTTCTATGCTTATATTCTTATCTGAAACGCATTTCGTGTACTAGTTGAACTTCCTGTAGTTTTCACCTTGAACTTCTATCACGTATTTTTGTTCAACCTCTCTCACAAGAATTTTTGAACTTTCTAGGGCTGAGCACTTGAACTTCAAGCAACGAAACTTTTAGCCTTTCTTTTTTCATTTTTTCATACAAATGCACACCATGCAATACGTGAACTTTCAGCGGTTATCAATTTGGACTTCTCTCTGTTTCGCTTTAGTAAGGGAAAAATCTGATTTTTTTATAGACGTTGAACCACTCTAATTTTTTATTTGACCTTCTTTTCGGTATTTTTAGAAATGTGAAGATTGGAGTTTTGTTAGAAATATCAAAATTCTTCGTTATTTCAAATTGAACTTATTGGTTCTATTCTTTAGTAACTGGAAAAATAGGAATAATCCCTTTTTTATAAACATCAAACTTTTCTAATTGTTTAATTTAATATTCTTGATTTTATTTTGATTTTTTACTTTTATTTTATTGTTCTGCGTATTTCCCATGGTTTTCCCAATGAACTCCCCGTGTTTTCTAAAACAATTGTGTGAACTTTTCTATCTATTGTCCATCAAACTATGTACTGTCAACTCGCTTTTGTCTTGATTTATCTTTTATGTGTTTTCTTTACTTTCTTAATTTCTGCCCAAAAGTTTCCCCCCTTTAAAATCCTTACTAATTAGGATTTTATTAAACATTATATGATGATGACATACTATTGGGAATCATGGTTGTCGTATTTCTTCTCATACTAATACAAAATGTATCGCACTCACTAATTTATATTAGTAGGAGAGATCACTTTTCACAATGGACATTTTGTGTCACAAGAATCGTGTTAGTACACACTCCACTATGTGAGAAAGAGAGTAGGACTACTAGTAGCAGCGTTGCTTCACAACAAAACAGGAACATTAGAACAAATATGTTCAGTCTCGCACGCATATGATCAAACAGGTAGAGACCAGAATCACAACACCAAAACTATACTACGTGTTTTTCCAAGTTTTGTCTGAACAAAACTTTGAATTCACATGAACATTTGGCTGTAAAACACAAATCAATTTCCGATTTCAGGCAATGAAGTAATATATGGTCATTTTGAGAAGTTTAGAGAGAGAACATAGGAGCTGCAGCGAGTGAGAAATAGAGTAGCATCTTCTTTATCAGCCGAGCGCCATCAGGTTCAAACAAACCAGCATTTTTCAACTATGCTCTAACTAATTTCATCCATCACATATATAAAAAGGTCGCTCCAATTGCATTTTTCAGAAACCAAATATACAGAAACAATATTTGCAAGCAATTTTCTTTCAAATTCAAAGAAGTTCAAATCCTCCTGGAGAAGAGAGTTCGGTGAACAGAGGAAATATCTCAGCCTCATCGGAGCATCCTAGCAGTGTGATTCGGGTGCTGCAGGGGCGAACGTGCTAGGGACGCATCGTTGAATGGCCCGAGGCGATGGGGTTGAACGGCTTTGTGTGCTGCCACAGTCATGGAAGGAGGTGGGGGAAGGGGTGGGACGCCGGATGTAGAGAAGGAGAAGAGGAGGCTTACCAGAGGAGAGGGTTGCGGGGTTAACCAGATCGCGTCGGAGCAAGCGGGTAGGGGGGCGCCCAGGCTGATGGTGGTCGGGGTTCACCGGCGGTAGGATCCAGGGGAGTTCCCCGGAGGTAGAGAAGGAGAAGAGGAAGGCCGAGGGCGGGATGAGACTCACCAGAGGGGAGAAGTGGTGGGTTGACCGGAGAGGGGACGAGAAGAGATGCGGCGGCCGATGGTGGAGGCGTGAGGTGGCCGCAAGATCCGGTGGCGCACGTTGGGGTTCGGGGACGGGCCGCGGTGGCGGGACTCCCCAGAGATGGGGCGCGGGGGTGGGGGTCTCCGGGGAGGGGCACGGCGGCATGGGAATCCAGGGGGGATGAAAGCAGCGTGGGAATCGGGGGAAGGGCTCGGTGGCAGGGGGATGCAGGAGGTTGCAGGGTGCGAGAGTGGGGAAGAAGAGGTGTTTTTCCTGTTTTATCGTGTGGGCTGCCGCACCGGTTCGGGAGGATCTCCTCGCGCCCTATATAATGACTTAGGAGTCAAATGAGAACATTTGATCATAGGTCATACTCATCGTTTAAGCACAAGTGGGGTTACCACTTTTACATAAAGCATTAATGTGTTCACACCATTAGAGTTTCTTTAGCTCAATTTTTAGAGCAAAGCTCCCCCTACATG
Organism: Triticum dicoccoides; assembly: GCF_002162155.2. NCBI lineage: Eukaryota > Viridiplantae > Streptophyta > Magnoliopsida > Poales > Poaceae > Triticum > Triticum dicoccoides. The sequence continues at coordinate 535,208,917 of NC_041390.1, read as the reverse complement.
TGATATACCCCCAAAGAGGGATGAACTAACCTTCGTTTTTGTCGATGATGACTTCATGTAGATAGTGAAGATGTGGATGATCAATGTTGATGTAGTCCATCAAGAGTTGGGAGCAATCCTTTGGAATTTTGCACTTTCAATACCTACATGGGTTAGTCCCACAAGGAACATACAAAGATATCCATAGACGTACAGTGAATTGCACATATGATGATGTCCATGAATGCATTGAGTTACCTTGTCCCTTGTCTTACCAACAAGATGGTTCGTGTCATGGATATGGGACACGGGTATCCTCATGGAGGTAGGCCGCGGCCCATCACGGGAGGTGGCCCAGCAGGCCGACTTAAACAGTTTGAATAAGACCTGGATTGCTATCCGTCTTGTAATAGAAAAGAGACTAATCCTAATCTAACTAGGACTAGTCATGTAACCCGCCCCTTCAACATATATAAGGAGGGGCAGGGCACCCCAAGAGGGACAAGATTGACAAGTTCCACAAGTTGGACAAGTTAGGTTTAGACGATAGCTCTCGAGATAGAGCACTCTTGTAACCGTGATCATCATCATCAATATCAATGAAGCAGGATGTAGGCTTTTACCTCCACCATCAGGGGCTGAACCTGGGTAAAACATCGCGTCTCTCATCTCCCTCAACCCCTCTCAAGCTACCACATAGATGCGTTGGCCTCGCGACTAAGTCCTGACACTAAGGACATCTGCCGTGACAATTCCACGACAGTTGGCGCCCACCGTGGGGCACGCGCACGGTGGTGTTGAGTTCTTGGAGGGATCTAGGAGGGATCGAGAAGCACGGTGGTGTTGAGTTCTTGGAGCGATCTATTAGGGATCGAGAAGTTTGCAATTCATGAGACGAAAAAGATTCAAAAAGTTAGGGTTGCATTATGTGGGCCATCATACGGTTGCCGAGTTGACTAGACCGAAGGCGGTGCGATCAAAAGTCGGATCAAATCTTTTGGAGCACTTGCGTGTCGGCGAAACCAACAGGACTTTCGTCAAGCGTCACCACGATTCGGGAACATACAGGGTCACTTCAAATCCGCATGCAAAAGAAAAGCAGAAAAGAAGAAGAGACAGCCCACGGATAGTCAACGAGACGGAATCAGATTTGGCCACGACTTGGAAGTGGTGATGGATGCAGGCTCCACCGCTGCAGCCTGGCCTCACGTGTTTTTCTCTGCTGCCGCTACCCGTCATCACGTGCGCCTCGGCCACGCTCCCCCGCAGACGAGCCGCCGCTCTTTCCAATGGGCCGCTTCAGCCCCCTCTACCACGGTGACCCGCCGCGGATAAATTTGCCTCGCCTCGGTCTCGGACGCGAATCTCCTCCGCCACCGGTGCCGTCCGCGTCTGAGCTGCTCCGTCGAGCGGCCTTTTCCGCCGGTTCAACCCTGTTCTAAGCTGCCTCCAACGTGGCCATGGAGAGCCGCCGCTGCCTTTGCAAAACGCTGGCACCCACACATCAAGCTGCCGGCAACTAGACCAACACCAGCCTCGATCTGCTCACACCAGTGTACCTCCGAGCCGCCTGTCTCCGCCTGCAAGTTGCGCCGGTGCGGTAACCAGCATCACCGCCCCGTCAAGGCGATTCGCCTCTGCTTCCGACCTGTATCCGCCTCAAGCCAGACTGCCTTTGCCGCCATGGCCTCGTCACGCTGCGGCCAGCAGCGTTGGCTTCCTTTCTTCGTTGGTGTGAAGAACCATGCCCTGTCTGTTCTGAAAAAAAAGGTTGACTTTCCAAGCTGGGCAATCGAGATGGAAAAGTTCTGCAGATCTGCTGCTGAATTGCTATTGTTTTCCTCCATAGAAAAAGAGAAGTGGAGATGCGGCAATGTCTGGGAAGGCCAGACCTCCAGGACAGATCGAAGCACAAAGCTACAGCAATAGCAGTACATGGATGTGGCAGCGCCGCGTACGGTATTGGTGCTAGTATCAAGTACTATAACAAGGCTTCAATTAGTATATAGTATGGATGTGACAGAGCCGCCATTATGGTCGTTTCATTCTGCTTCCTCGGGGCTTCCTCAAGCTGTTCTCAAGGAGAGGCTTGCTACATTCACCACGCGGCACCGTTATGACCCGCTATCGCCGGGCCAGCCTCACATCACCAACTGCAGGCCGCCGCCGCCTCTGTGTCCTGCAAGCTACCCCAGCATTTGAGCAAATTGAAAAAGGGAATCATATAGAGTCAGGCCTCGAAGAAAACCTCAAAAGGACTTGACCCTTAAACAAAGGATAAGTTGCGTTCAACATGATGTGTACTGGAGATCTGAAGTTGATATTATTGAGAAGGTCCATTACCTTGACTGAAGGTGCAATTAAGAGCAGAAAGCATGAGCCCGGGAAAACTCCAGTGATGCTCACAGCTTGTCGTGAATCGCCACGCCATCTAGGCCCGTCTCCGTCGAGTTGCCTTCGCCAGCCTGCCATTTCCACTGCCTCGTCGACCCCAACGGTCCGCTGGCTTATGCCACATCATAAAAACAAGCTAAGTCACTTTGATATTTAAATTTCATTTTTTTCCAGTCAATTATATATATCCGGCACCTTTGAGTTAATCTCGGGGGCTATAATTTCTTCTCATAAAGTTGAGTCGTAAGGTTACCAAAGAGGACTATTTGCCACGATGCACAGTTCAAACATGGGTGCCCTACATATCAGCGAAATAATTTTACGTTCGTTCTTTACTAAGTCAGATGCAACTCGTAACCGACCAAGTAGTGGGTACGGTATTGTCAATCGACTCTGATGCCTATCATGGACTTTGTCGACCCTGAACATATCATATTCCATGAAAAAAGTCCACACGAAAGCCTACTTAGTCGAGTCGAACGATTAATAACTTGAACACAAGTTGACAAAGTCATCAAAATTATTATTTAATTTTGTTTTATATATCACGTGTAATGCATTCATGTGTTTTATTTCAGGAACAAAGAGCTTGAAGATGACTCCTCGAGTCGCCTCAAGCCTCGGGGGCTATCAAGCCAGAATTTGTGAAAAAACGGACTTTGTTCATTACCAAAACACAAGTTCACAGACCCCCCGGGTTGTTAAAGGCCTAAACAAACCCGGCGCTCGGGGGCTACAGATGATATACATGCTACTAGGGTTGGAAAAATTCAGAAAGACCCGGCTTGGAGACAGAATCCAGCCTGGGAGGACAACCCGACAACATCAACGTCGACGCTTCATGACCCGGCAATCTCTTCATCAACATTTCGGCATCCATTACGTCAACGACCCGGAAAAAAGCTCCATGTTCAAGGAAGACAAAAGCATCAACAAAATCAAGACCTTCCGCCCGACTCTTCGAGTCACCCAAAAGCTCGGGGGCTACTGTCATGGATATGGGACACGGGTATCCTCATGGAGGTAGGCCGCGTCCCATCACGGGAGGTGGCCCAGCAGGCCGACTTAAACAGTTTGAATAAAACTTGGATTGCTATCCGTCTTGTAATAGAAAAGAGACTAGTCCTAATCTAACTAGGACTAGTCATGTAACCTACCCCTTCAACATATATAAGGAGGGGCAGGGCATCCCAAGAGGGACAAGATTGACAAGTTCCACAAGTTGGACAAGTTAGGTTTAGATGATAGCTCTCGAGATAGAGCACTCTTGTAACCGTGATCACCATCATCAATATTAATGAAGCAGGATGTAGGCTTTTACCTCCACCGTGAGGGGCCGAACCTGGGTAAAACATCGCGTCTCTCGTCCCGCTCAACCCCTCTCAAGCTACCACATAGATGCGTTGGCCTCGCGACTAAGTCCTGACACTAAGGACATCTGCCGTGACAATTCCACGACAGTTGGCGCCCACCATGGGGCACGCGCACGGTGGTGTTGAGTTCTTGAAGGGATCTCTTCAGGGATCAAGAAGTTTGCAATTTTTCGAATGAGCCGGTTTGGAAGGATCAGCATCAACTCCCGAGAGAATTGAACCATTGCTGCTGCTACAGTCATAGAAGTGATGGCCAAGTACTAGTAGCTGCACGGTCTACGAGATCTGATGAATTTTGGAATAGTACCATGGGCTACTTCTAGTACGTGAGTTCTAATGAGAGGAAGTTTTGACTAAATCAACTCCGATCCATCACGCGGAGACGTTTGTAGCATTAAGGGAAGATTCCAGCGCGTTAGGCCACCCTCCGAGTCGACCCGCCTCGTCGCTGCTGAAGAAAAAAAATACAGGGCGATCTGGATGTGTATCGGTCAAATTGCCTATGACCTGGACTTCGCTATCACTACCTGCGAAGTGCCTGGCCTCCTGCGCCACCCCGTACTGTTTGCAACCTCGCTCTGGAGAAGAAAAGTCAAACCAACAACAAATCAGAGGAGGATTTGGTGATGGATGTATACCGACTTCGAGTCGTTTCCAATCTCGCTCTGGCCGTACCTGCTTCGCTCCGCCTCCGCTGTCGCCGGTTGCGCATCCAACTCACTGCTGCTGCTCTCGCCTCAGAATCCGCCTCACAACAGCTGCTCCTGAGCCGTCATTACCAACGGGCTATTGCCTGCCTCGGAATCGACCGGATTTTGCCTCTAGGCTGCCCTGGGTCACCTCCGTGAGTCGCCTCCAGTCATAGCTGACTCACCGTTGCCTTCATCTTGGAGTAACACCTCTGTTTGTTTCAAATCGCCGCCATTGTTATGCTACACCACAAGCCGGCCCCCTATGCCGCCATACTTCAAGACGAGCGGCCCGTTGCTTCCTGCTGGATCACTTCCACCTGCAGCAAACCGGCCTGCCACTTCGAGCCGCCGCAAACCGCCTCCGCCGTCGGCTCACCAAGTGCCCGTCTGCGCGGATCTCCTCACCTCGCCTCGCCGGTTCACTTCCACTGGAGTCGACGTTCATGACCCGGATTCGCCGCGACGAGCCGCCGCGGATTTCCCTCGAAGTCACCAGCTCCGCCGTGCTATGGCCAGTGGCTACTGAGTCGCCGCGGCCGTGTCATGCCGTTCCTGCCCTCTACAGCTGTGGGTCGCTGCCATTGAGCCGGCCAGTTTCTTCAAGTCGCCACAGTGGCCTTGAGCCGCTGCCGCTTCACTAAACCGCCTGATGGCTGTCGCAGCCGTGCCTGCTTTGAGTCGCCAAGTCTTCTAGCGCCAAGCCGCTGCTGCTTTACTAAACCGTCACTGCAGCATCTCATCATCGGCGTTGGATCAACCACCTAACCTCGGGCATATCAAAAGTTGCTGCCGTCGACTCGCCAAGGCCCTGCGATGTGTGAATGCAGACAGTGGCTCACAGCACCTCAGCGGTTTACGGCGACTCAGGGCAGGGCCTCCTCTTTAAGCCGCCGTCCCTTCCTGCTGCTATGTGCCTCCGCGCTGAACCAGCCACAGCCGCGCATCTCCAACCTGTCGGTGCCTCGTTCATCCCCTACCATCACGCTGGCCATCTCCACCGCTGCTGGCTCGCCCCCAATGGCCTAGCTTCGCGTACAGAGACAGAGTCATCGTCTTGGTCACTGAGTGCCCCGGTTTATGCTCCATGCTGCCGGTTTACCACCTGCTGTCTTCAACTACCCGGCCTCGATGAGCTGCTATCACCTTGCCTCATCTCCGCCTCACAGGGGGTCTCATCGAGCTGCTGTGTCCAATGAATCATAAACCGCCATCTCCCTCGCTGACGTTTACAAGGAGAGGGGATTTTGACCCGGTGGGATAAGGAAAGAGTCAGGTTGCCAAAAAAAAGTGGAAGCAGTAAAAATTCAAATCAATTGAAAAACGACGACGGGTATGGCTGGCTTGACATCCCAGGAAAAGATCAGGTGCTATCCATCTTATTTACTTTTTCAATATACTTTCAAATTCCTCCGGGAACAATTGTCTATCCTTTAATATTTTTTGTTCCATGATCATGCCAGAGACGACAAGATCATCTATCATCCCAATACATCAGGACAATTATTCACCGCCGAAGTGGAGTTATATCGCGGATATGGAGTGCATAGCATCGTCATTTTGCACTAGCATGTATCCGTGCTGCCGTGCTCAACGGAAGTGCTTACGTTACCTCCCTTGTGGTCTGGTCTACATCAACACACTGGGCCGCACCTGTCTGCATGAGCTTTTTACTGAGTATGAGCAAGTCACAGCTTGGGTAGCCCAGTTTTTCTTTCAACAAAATGAAGGCAAATTATCATATATTATCAACCGCCGTCTGCACTCGATGGCTCAATGGGAAGGTGCACAAGTCGCCACCACTACAGTTTTGTTAAACTTCAAATCACCAGTTGGAAGGAACCATTGGCCGAGTTGCCGACACGGCTCATACGGGATCATCTATAATCCGCCGCTGTCACCTCAACCTTCTGTGGATTTACATCGCGTTATTAACACCGATGATATATACCTTCTGCTATGGTCAAGTACGGATAATTTCAAGACAACTCCTTGAGTCATCTTAAGACTCGGGGGCTACGATGATATGACGCGGCGAGTCTTGCCAGTTTCAGCAAATTCAAGTGCCCCAGGATGTTGAAGGGAAACCCGGTCCCGGAGGATACTGTCATATTTAAAGGCCATTAGAAATATTCCGGCTCACAATGATGCTTCCGGTTTATAGTCTGGTTTAAGAAAAATCTATTTTCCCACAAAGCTCTGAAGCGCTCAAATACGGTTTAACAATGTCCGGTTCAAAAAGGAATTAACTTCTCGCAAGTTCGAGTTTAAAGGCCATCAGAAAATTTCCGGCTAAAAATAAAGATTCCGGTTTAAAATCCGGTTCAAGGGAAAGATATCTCCCACAAAGCTTTGAAGCTCTCAATATCCGGTTCAAGATCCCGGTTCAAGAAGAATTTATCTCTTGCAAAAAGTTAAAAATTGCCAAAGAGGACCTGCTGCCATGATGCGCGGTTCAAACATGGGTATCCCACCTTACTGGCCTGACATATTATTGATCACATGGGGGCTTCTGCTTCAAAAAGCGGGGTCTCTGTTCTTTTACATCATGCGTGGTTACACGGAGCTGTTCTGTCTTAAAGCGGGCTCCGGTTTACCCCTTGAAAATTTTATAAACATCACTTGGGGGCTTGGTCGTGTCCGAACCAATGCAACACCTTTTGATAGGCGAAAGCCATCAGATCACTTGGGGACAGGGTCAAGTCTGAACCAGTCACGCCTCTTGATCGGCCTAAGGCCATAGAATCACTTAGGGGCTTGGTCGAACCCGAACCATTGCCACGCGTCTTAATCGGCATAATGCCACGGTTTCATTTGGGGACCTGGCTGACTTGAACCATAGCTACACCATTGGGGAGCTTGGTCGTGTCCAACCATGGTAACACCATCTGATCGGCTCAATAAGCCTCTTTTTGCAAATGGTTTTATCATTGCATTTGCTTTAATATTTTCCTTGATAACTGTTTCTTTTATTTTTGTTTTAAACCGACAAAGTTTTAAACCGGTTCAAACTATCAATTACAAATTGACGGAACACGGTCAAATCTTAATCCGGAGACTATCTGCCCGGTTTGATTTTCTGTTACCATCCTATTATGGAGTAAACCGGTGTTTATCACAACCCGACACAGTTTTATCATAAACCGGCACAATATGGAAGGAGTTATCAGTACTCAAGATTTGGGTTATCACCCTTACTACAAAAAGTTGGTAAAACCAACAATGTGATTCAATGTCACAGGTATGATATATTTCATATTTGATTATTCTTAAGTGCAACCTTGGTTATAAACCCGGGTTATGTGTTGGGCATTATGACCCGTCCGGCGGTAAACCGCGAGGACACTTTAAACTTGTTGTATGCAGAAACAGGTTTGTTAAACCGGCCTGGCTTTGGACTATAAGTCGCCAGTATATATATATTTGGATTGCGCCATTGGAATCATGCGCTTATAAATCATTGGGTTACATTATTCCAATAGCCAAACTTGGCTGAATTTTCATTATGATATTGAATGAATAAGGTTTTCACCATATTATATTATCTTGAATAGCCAACATGGCTGGATTTTTATGGTTATTAATAACCGGTATTATTGAGTTTTCAAAGTCGCTTTAGCGCAATGTCTATTATTTTATCAAAGGATATGATTTATTCTATAATGGAAGGAATAGTCCCGAGTCGCTGTAGGCTTACAGCCCGACACTTGGGGGCTACATTATTCAAATTGAGATTACATCGAATATGCATGTCCCATGTCACTGCCAGCATGCACCATGGCACTTGGGGGCTAATGCAAAAGTCATTTTTTGCTCAACTTATTGAAGACCCGGTTCATCACATTGTAATAAGCCGGCCCTTGGGGGCTACCAATTGCTCCTGTCAACAATTCAAGGTACACAAGTTTTCGTCCATCATATTGAAGGATCCATTGCTCAGTTGGTAAAGCACAAAGCTCTTAACCTTGTGGACGTGGGTTCAAGCCCTACGATGGAAGCTACATTATAAGATGTTATTTTCATTGAAGTATATATCAAGTCCCGGTTCAGTATTATATTACTAAGCTGGCCCTTGGGGGCTACACATCACTGCTAAAATCTACATAATTATATTTACAAAGTTCCTGCTCATTATTGCATAATAACCCGGCCCTTGGGGGTTACACTGATTGAAGTTTTTATAAGCAATTACAAGTCCCAGGTTGCTGCAAGCATGACAACCCGGCAATTAGGGGCTACATATATGGAGTATTCAGTTTATATGATTGAGATGAACAAACCGGATTTCTTCAAGGTTGAAACACTTATTGGAGCAAGTCTTAAGTTATCACTATGTTCTCCTCTTAAGACTTGGGGGCTACATGTATTATGCATATAAAGGAGGAACATCGTCATTTTATCAGTTCTGAGCAAATCAGGAAGATCAATTACATGACCCGGTGTCGACAACAATTATGACCCGGTGCCATCAATATTTATAAACCGACCAGTTTGGTAATATTAAACCGGCAAGTTTTACATCTTCAAACCGGCTGAATATCAGATAAGTATTTCAAGACCCATATTTCTTAAACCGGCGCTTTGGAAGCCGATTCAAGTGGATTATTCTTCACAATATTTCTCTATGAGAAACCAATGTCAACAAATTGAGTATGAAGCTGGCTTGTTAACCCGGATTTTCTAGAAGAAGGAAATGACAAGGATGATCAGGTGCCGATTTACAAGAATTTTTAACCCGGAGCATAACCTGTCAAATTTCCTCTTGAGTTTATGTTGCAGATCAGTTTAACATGGATAAATGCAAATTAAACTGGGGGCTAATGTCGGGGATATACCCCGTGGCGTAAATCGGCCGGAAGTATAAACCGGCTGGACTGGATGACTCACTGGTAAACCGTCCGGAGCTTGGCGATTCACGGGCTACCCGCCCGGTCTTGGCGGTTCATTAGTAACCCGGTAGGCGGGTCAGATGGATGATGAGGCCTATGTCCCAGAAGGCCGGTTCACGTTTAATGGTGGGCCGGTTTATGAGGAAAACACAAAGAATATTCCCTTACAAAGGAAGCAAGACTAGGACTCCACTTGTAATAGAGTAATCCTAATCCTAATAGGACTAGTCATGTAAATCGCCCCTTCAACATATATAAGGAGGGGCAGGGCACCCCAAGAGGGACAAGATTGACAAGTTCCACAAGTTGGACAAGTTAGGTTTAGACAATAGCTCTCGAGATAGAGCACTCTTGTAACCGTGATCATCATCATCAATATCAATGAAGCAGGATGTAGGCTTTTACCTCCACCGTGAGGGGCCGAACCTGGGTAAAACATCGCGTCTCTCATCCCGCTCAACCCCTCTCAAGCTACCACATAGATGCGTTGGCGTCGCGACTAAGTCCTGACACTAAGGACATCTGCCGTGACAATTCCACGACAGTTTGTGACTCCATGAACTAGTGCAAGATGTTAAAGTTGGCTGCACAAGTTCTTGCCAAAATGAATATGAGTGAAATATGTTGGCGGAGTCACCCTCAAGAACACTCTAGTTCTTCTTCTTTGGGACTCACATCAACTTGATGGGAATCCTTAGAGTTGAAGTTGAACTTGATGAAGTAGAGCTTGATGAAGTCTTGGGAACCCACTTGACCAAGGATTTAGGTGCTTCTTCAAATGAGGCAATCTCTTCTTGATGTTTTTCCTTGCCTTTTAGCTTGTGGTCTTGTGGAGGAAGATCGTCTTGAGCTTGTGTTCCCTCAAAATAAGTGGGATTATACTTCTCTTGTTGAGGAACAAACTTTGTCTTGGGGTATTGATCTTCTTCCCATTCAACTCCATTGGCATTGAACTTTAATTCAAAACCAACACCTTGATTCTTCTGGTGTCTTCCTTGATTGCATACAATTTCCTCGATTTTCTTACTCGCGGCAAGGCTCTTGTAAACACCTTTCTCTATAATTCCCTTCAATGCGCTATTTTCTTGCTCAAGTGTAACTTGACTAAGAGAATCATTAGTGGAATCAAGAGAATTACTAGAAGCAACAATATTAGATTTAGCATGGTTATTATTACTACTAGAAGAAGAATCTTTCTTACTCTTCTTACTAGATTTAACTTGTGGCATTTAGTAGACAACTAGAGACATTTGGCAATGTAAGAAGAACTCTCCTTTCTAAGATCATCACTGATTGCTTTTAGAAACTCATGCTCTTTCTCTAAATTTAGCTTCCCGAAGCGTAGTTTCTCATGAGTTCTTAGGAGCTCTCTATGATCTTCTTGAGTTGTTTCATGAGCTAACTTAAGAGTGTTTAGTTCTCTAGTTATACACTCAATCTCCTTCTTAGCATTGTCATTCATTTCATCTTGACTATCATGATTACTAGCAAGTTCATTATATCTCACATCACTAGTTTTATGAACAAGTAAATTATCATCACCTAGCAAATCATCTTCATCACTATTGAAATCAAGATACTCGGGGTGTGATACCTTGGGGCCTTTAGCCATGAAGCATCTTCTAATTCCTTCATTTGGTGAATCAAATATGTTGTGGGAGTTGGATGACACTAAAGCAAGACCGGCAACACCTTCATCTTGAGTATAGTCGGAATCAGAGTGATAACTTCTCTCGGAGTGAGTGTCAGAGTCGGAGCCGGAAACCCATTCACCAACATGAGCTTGATGTCTCCGTCCTATGTAGCTCTTTTGATGACTTGTCTTTTCTTTTTGAAACCTTGCTTCTTCGAAAGTGTCTTTGTTCATAACGATCATCTCTACTCCTCTCTCTATGAGGTGATTCATCTCTTCTACTTCTTATTTTTGGCGAGTCTTCTCTTTTCTTGTAGGGTGATGTACACTCATTGGAGTAGTGTCTGGGTCTTCCACAATTGTAGCGATTATGGTCATGACTAGAAGATCTTTTCTCATTGTAGGATCTTGACTTGGAGCTTCTATCTTTGCTTCGGCTCTTGTAGAATTTGTTGAAGTTTTTCACCATTAGATTTATTTCCTCATTGGAGACTAGTTTTTCACTTGGATTTGTAGGAGCATCACTTGAAGCTTTGTATGCACCACTTGACTTGTTGTGGAGCTCCTCCATATCCTTGAGTGACATCTCAAGAGCAACGATTCTTCCAATGACTTCCCTGGGCTTGAGATCTTTGTAATTAGGCATCATTTGGATCAATGTGCACACGGTATAATATTTACCATCCAAGGCTCTAAGGATCTTCTTCATGATGAGCTTGTCGGTCATCTCTTCACTTCCTAAGACGGCAATATCATTTGTGATGACAGCAAGCTTAGAGTACATTCTAGTGACTCTGTCACCATCCTTCATCTTGAACTTGTCAAGTTGACTTTCAAGCACATCCAACTTGGATTCCTTGACGGACTTGGTACCTTCGTGCATATCAACCAAAGTATCCCAAATTTCCTTTGCATTCTCAAGGCGGCTGATTTTGTTGAATTCCTCAGGGCACAAACAATTGAAGAGAATATCACAAGCTTGGGCATTGTATTGCAACATCTTCAATTCTTCCGCAGTCGCTTCACGATACTGTTCTCTACCATCCTCAAAGAATTCACCTTGCAAGCCAATATGAACAATAGCCCAAACGACGGGGTTATGAACTAGAATATGCATTTTTCATCTTATGCTCCCAACTAGCAAATTTGTACCATCAAAATATGGACCTCTATGGTGATAATTACCCTCACTAGACACCATACTCTCATAGGTTGTGAAACCAAGGCTATGGTGACCAAATCAATGGAAACCAAGGCTTATGGAGACCAAAGCTCTGATACCACTTGTAGGATCGAAAGTATGTCTAGAGGGGGGTGATTAGACTACTTGACCAAATAAAACCTAGCCTTTTCCCAATTTTAGTTGTAGGCAGATTTTAGCAACTATGACAAGTCAAGCAACACCCTACAGATGCAATTCTAAGAGTATAGCCGTGGAAAGTAAGATATTGCACATGTAAGTAAAGGATGGGTTTGGAGAAAGCAAACGTAATGGGGACACAGTGATTTTTGGCGTGGATCCGATAGGTGGTGCTATCGTACGTCCACGTTGATGGAGACTTCAACCCATGAAGGGTAACGGTTGCGCGAGTCCATGGAGGGCTCCACCCACAAAGTGTCCACAAAGAAGTAACCTTGTCTATCCCACCATGGCCATCGTCCACAAAGGACTTGCCTTAGTCGGGTAGATCTTCACGAAGTAGGAGAGTGCCCTTACGATCGTCTTGGTTCAAGTACACATCATGTGAGAGGCTCCCAAGCGATACCTAACCAATCAAGGAGACACCACTCTCCAAAAGGCAATAGACGATATGTTGATGACGAACTCCTTGCTCTTGTGCTTCAAATGATAGTCTGCTCAACATCCAACTCTCTCTCACACAGATTTGGCTATGGTGGAAGAAGGATTTGAGTGGAAAGCAACTTGGAAAAGGCTAGAAATCAAGGTTCAAATGGTAGGAATGGAATCTCTTGATCTCAACACATGAGTAGGTGGTTCTCTCTCAGGAAATGAGTAGTGGAAGTGTAGGCACGTTCTGATGGCTCTCTTACTTACTAAGAGGGGGGTGGAGGGGTATATATAGCCTCCACACGAAATCCAACCGTTACACACTTTTGACTCAACTTGGTGGCACCGATCAGAAATCTCGGTGGCACCGATCAGAAATCTCGGTGGCACCACCCTGTGTAAAATATTCATAGTTAGGGCAAACCTCGGTGGCACCGATCAGAAACAACTCGGATGGGCCGATGTGCAATGGTTAGGGCAAACCTCGTTTCAGTGGCACTGATTGCATCAACTCGGTAGGACCGAAATGAAGCAATAAGGCAACAGAAAGTTGGCAAAACATCTCGGTGGCACCAATCACAAACTTGGTAGGACCGAAATAATTCCACCAGGTTTCAGAGAGTTGGCAAGGCCATCTCGGTGAGACCAAGATCCATATCAGTGGATCCGATTTGTTAGTGTTTGGCTGTGGCCGCGTCCAGATGAACTCGGTGGGTCAGGATAGGGAAGTTTCAGTGGGGCCGAGTCGAAATGTAGGGTTTTGGACATGTTTGGATAGAGAAAGTGGTTGAGGGTTTTGGAGCAATAACACTAAGCACTTGAGCAAATAGTTCATAATCAAAACCTCACCCCTTTTTAATAGTATTGGCTTTCCTATGGACTCAATGTGATCTTGGATGACTTAACCAAAAAAGTAGGGTCTTGAGCTTTTGCCAATCCATGTCCTCTGCATTTTGAAGGGGGTCGACAATCACTAGTCCTTGCCATGCTAATCATTGAACTTCCCGAAATCTTTTACTTGAATGGATATTAGTTCAATGAGATATATGTTGTTATGAATTACCAAAACCACCCGGGGATTAGTTGGACCTTTAGCCTTCCAGTATGCCACACCGCCACGCCGTAGGCACGCGCGGCCTCGTGGACGGTGGGGTAGGTGCCGAGCCAGAAGCGACGACCGGCGTCGGAGAACTCGACACCAAAGTGGTCAAACGGCTTCGCCGGCACGCCGAAGAACCTTGTCTTGCTCTTTGGGACCTTCTTCGGCGGCATCGCGACGACGAGGTGGCGACGACTAGGCGGCGTTAGTGGGGATCGGGCGGTGACAGTGGGGATCGAGGCGGCGACGGGAGGCAGAGTGAGGCCGGAGTAGAGTCGGGTCGGCGGAGGCGGAGCGGGTCCGAAGGCATGTCGGGGCGGCGGCGGGGGGCGGATTGGGGCAAGGGGAGGCATATCGGCAGTGGAGGAGTGCGGTGG
>NC_041390.1:535138839-535194374 GCF_002162155.2 Triticum dicoccoides | reverse complement strand
GCGGGGCGGCGGCAGTGGGGATCGAGGCAGCGGCAGGAGGGGCCGGAGGTGGCTTGGGGCGGCGGCGTGGCGTGGTTTGATGTCGGGAGGCGGCGGCAGTGCGGACGGCGGCCGGGAGGAAGGGGAATGAGGGGAGAGAAATGAAATGCAAGGCGGTTAGCGGTTGGCGCGCGGCTGCCATTTTTACATCTCTAGGCGAGGTGTCGTATTTTACATATTCGGGAAACAGAGATGTGATTTTTTTTCACCTGCAATTTCTATTGGAGAAGTGTTTTTGGACTTTGAAGATATAGAAGTCAGGTATTTTTCGTCTACATATTTTAATAGAGATGCTCTGATGCATTATTATTCAGGAAAGACGGATGGCTATCTCGGTGGGGAGAGCACGTCGTTAGTCAGGGGAAAAGAAGTACTCAAAGTGTTGACTTTCATAAGTAGTCAGGTACGTGCTCCATCAAGTGGCACATGTTCGTCCGGCGAGACAGCATTGCAAATTATTCCATATCTCCGGTGAGAGCCGTGAGACCTACAAGAATGAAGCCATCAACTGAATCTGCCTCCTGTGAGCCTGGGACGCAATGAAACCCAACAACCAGGCCGTCCGGAGGGCAGCTTCCACCAGCGGGCTGCTCCTCATCCTCCTGCTCGTCGCCTTCACGGCGTCCAACTACTCGTCGCTCTACACCGAGCAGTTGCTCGTCGGCGTGCCCGCCACCCCGGGCTACTCCTCTGCCACGGCGGGATCCCGCGCGAGCGATGGCAACGCCGGACTGGCGTGCGACGTGGCGAGGGGCGAATGGGTGCCCGACCCGGTCGCGCCCTACTACACCAACGCGACGTGCCCGCTGATCGACGCCCGGCAGGACTGCATGATGTACGGCAAGCCCGGGATCGAGTCCATCATCCGGTGGCGGTGGCAGCCCCACGGCTGCGACCTCCCCCGCTTCGACGCGGCGGCCTTCCTCCGCCTCGTCCGCGGCAAGTCCATGGCCTTCGTCGGGGACTCCGTCGCGCGCAACCACATGCAGTCGCTCATGTGCCTGCTCACCGAGGTACATGCCCACTTCCACTAGATCGATCACCGTTGCGTTGCCATCTTGAGCTCGCTCGATCGCGTGTGTTGATTTCTCGGTTACCGCCCGGCGCGCGCATGTGCATGCAGGTGGAGCACCCGAGGGAGATCGAGCCCAAGGACTGCGTGCACTGCACGCGCAAGTACCATTACCGGGAGCACGACTTCACGGTGTGCGTGTTCTGGACGCCGTTCCTGGTGCGGTGGAACGTGACGCACGCCGGCGGGCAGAAGTTCATGGACCCGCAGAACTTGTACCTGGACGAGCCGGACCCGGAGTGGAGCCGCGACGTCGCCGGCTACGACTACGTCGTCCTCAACGGCGCCAAGTGGTTCACCCGCCCCACCGTGCTCTACGAGGGCGGCCGCCTCCTCGGCTGCGCCAACGTCGACAGCTGCGAGGCCAAGCACAACGCCACCGCCGTGGCCCCGCACTACGCGGTGCGCGCGTCGTTCCGGACCGCGCTCCGGGCGCTCGCCGGGTTCCGCGGCCGGGTGGTCGTCCGGACGGTGGCGCCCCCGCACTACGAGAACGGGAAGTGGGACGACGGAGGAAACTGCCTGAGGACGGGGCCCATGCGGAGCAACGAGACCAGCCTACCGGAGACCGAGGCTGCGTTTCACGTCGCGCAGGTGGAGGAGTTCCGGGCCGCGTCGGCGGCGGCGGCCTCGGAGGGGCGGTTCGTGCTGATGGACGTGAGCGAGATGATGCAGATGAGGGGCGACGCGCACCCCGGACAGTACGGGCACTGGCCGCACGAGAAGGTCGGCTTCGGCATCGACTGCGTGCACTGGTGCTTGCCCGGCCCCGTCGACGCTTGGAGCGAGGTGCTGCTCCATTTGCTGACATGATTGGCATCCTGCTAATTTTTCTTCGTCCTAATTGTAGTTGCACAAACGGAATGGATTTGGATGCAGCGTGTTACAATGCACATGCATGTGTTTTATGTAGTGTTAGGGCATCTCCACCCCTAAACGGACACGGAATCCGTCCGTAGATTGATCGCATCAGTATGTGGACACTGATGCGGGAGCCCGGTCATCGATCAAGTCCGCTTACATTTGAAACCATATTTCAACAAAACGGACAAATTATATGCAAACCGGAAGATTTTCATCTACATTGAAGCACTTTCATTACATGTTCGACATATTTTATATTAAACAAAAGCGACTAAACCTAGTCTAAATCTATGACTGTGGCTGTCATACAAGTCCTGGTAGTTCCCTCCGTGCCTATGTCATGCGGCCGTGTTCATATCCGGCAAAGATGAGATCCATGAAGTGAAGGCGTGGTCGCCTAGGAGGAAAAGTAGGACATGTGAAACAGACTGACCCACTTGGGACTCGTCCCCGTCGCCTCCCACACACTACTCCTCCTCATTGAATTTCACGACCTGCTGTCACCAGTGGATGTGGTGTCGACGATGGACATCGACATGGCGGCCTTCTCGTCGTAATTGCACCAACAAAGCACATCTGGCAATGTGAACGACGCACAACTATCATCATTCTTGTCCGCGATCGCCTGCACCGTCAGTGCCGCCTCCGCGTCTGCCTGGGCCATGACCGTGTTGCAAGCGGCACGAGCGCACGCGGCCACATATTGCGCCTGCTGCTCGGCAACGAAGTTGAGGTTCTCCACTGCCGTGGTCGCTACGGCCTCCTCTCGCGCTTGCCGTTGCGGCTCTAGTTGCTCCTCCGCCATGGTGGCGTTGAATTGCGCATGCACCTGCTTCATGGTCAAGCCGACAAGGAAAAATGCGGTCAGGATTGCCGACTCATTGTCGGAGGCCGCCTCCATCATCTGGTCGTCCTCGGGGACCTCCGGGGAGCTGGCCGGCAGGTCGGCCTCTATCCACCTTGCACGACGGCCCTGCCACTCTGTCGCAAGGATGGAAAACCCGTGCTTCTACTCTGTCAACAGGCTATCCACAATGCGGTACAACTCGCGGTCACGATGGAGGTGGTGCATGGAGCATGATGTGAAGTGGGAGGATGGTCCAATGCGGTTTGTGTCGGGTTTGGCCTGGTCTAAATAGCGGATGCCGACTAGGCCAACTGGTGGGGTGTATTAATGCCTATGCCGGAGTAGGTTTCTCGACCCGCCTGAATGTTTAATGCCAGCAGGCGGGCGGATGTGATGCCCGTTTGAATGCGGTACGTATTAGTCTAGCCTCGTCCACTCACGTAGCTCCAACATTGAACATACACGGAGAGTGGGACATCACGTAGGCAGCGCTCGCAGCCGATGCTCTGCTTCAACGTTGGCACCGGTGAGAGGTCATGTCAGCCCTGGGCCGACATGAATACGACATTGGTGCTCTCGAGCGGCATGAATAAGAACATACTACGCATATAATAGAAACATCTACACACATAGCTAGTACTGCTAAGACAGAAAGAAACAGGGGCGGGATAATCATATTATACCCACCTATTGGCCAGTTGGCCATAGCAGCGGTGGCGGCCTCCTCGGTCGCCTTCTTGTCAGCGACAACCTCCTGGGTGGCGGCTCTCTCGGCGTCGGTGGATGCTACTTGTGAGCTGCATTGGGATTTCCCCGAAGAGGAAAGGATGATGCAGTACAGTAGAGATAAGTATTTCCCTCAGTTAAGAACCAAGGTTATCAATCTAGTAGGAGAACCAAACAACACCTCGTTAGCAGAAACACCGAGATAGACAAAAATCCTATGATTTTAAATTCTCTGTTTTGCACATGCATTGCTATCCTATTGCCGTGTATTTCCTATCCCTGCGTTGCTAGAATCCTCTAATTCAAACGAGCCCTTACATAATTACTTCTCTTACAAATAGTTGTCAAAGAAAACCTTGTGTAGTTTGTCCTGCTCCTGCTGCGCTGTTGTCCACCCCAGCTCAGCTGCTCCAACGATAGAAGGGTTCACCACAGCAGGGATCCGCCCTCCGGACTGTCTTTCGCCGCCTCAGATCTTCTTCCCCGCTGCCGGCAGCCACGACAACTGCATTACCATCATCAACTGAGCAGATGACCTCAAGGACTACACGGGTCCACAAGAGAGGTCGCACTCTTTCGTGTCTACTTACGTTATGCATCGTTTAATATTACATGCTACTTTATCATCATGTTCATCGATTAGACTCTGAGTCAGCTCCAAACTAATGCTCAAACTTGAGTTTTTAAATGGTTTTTGGGTACATATCGAGGCCGCAATCAATAGTATTTGTCTACTATCTAGTTAATTTCTGGTATCTACTATGAGTTTCATGTTGGGTGGGAAACAAACAGTAAAGAAACCATTATCTGTATTTTTTAACTAAAGCCATTATCTGCCTGCTATAATTGGTTTTGGGTCTATCTATAGGTTGCTACCATCATTCTGCATTTCTCCATGCACTCCTTATATAATCTCACTATGTTGTATTCCTATGCATGTCAGTTATTGTACATAATGGAACTGAACGTGTGGAGCAAAAGAGACAAGCCTTGCGTGGCAATAAAATTTCATGCAGACATTGCTCCATGGTGGGCGCAAAGGCAGCCCCCCTCGACCCATTTCAGATTGTAATCAAGAGGAAGATAACTGTTTATGAGGGGGATCGAAAAGGAGCAGACCACTCCTATTTACCCCCTGAGGTCTTCGCTCTAACTTGGCATGCTGATGTTGGTCATATCATGCATATGG
Source organism: Triticum dicoccoides (assembly GCF_002162155.2). Taxonomy (NCBI): domain Eukaryota; kingdom Viridiplantae; phylum Streptophyta; class Magnoliopsida; order Poales; family Poaceae; genus Triticum; species Triticum dicoccoides. The sequence goes on along the minus strand of NC_041390.1, from coordinate 535,189,637 downwards.
TGCCTTGCATTGGTTACTTTATACATCAAATTGAAGGAAATATGCCCTAGAGGCAATAATAAAGTTGTTATTTATATTTCCTTATATCATGATAAATGTTTATTATTCATGCTAGAATTGTACTAACCGGAAACTTAGTACATGTGTGAATACATAGACAAACAAAGTGTCCCTAGTATGCCTCTACTTGACTAGCTCGTTAATCAAAGATGGTTATGTTTCCTGACCATAGACATGTGTTGTCATTTGATGAACGGGGTCACATCATTAGAGAATGATGTGACGGACAAGACCCATCCATTAGCTTAGCACTATGATCGTTTAGTTTGTTGTTATTGCTTTCTTCATAACTTATACATGTTCCTATGACTATGAGATTATGCAACTCCCGAATACCGGAGGAACACTTACTGTGCTATCAAACGTCACAACGTAACTGGGTGGTTATAAATATGCTCTACAGGTGTCTCCGATGGTGTTTGTTGAGTTGGCATAGATCAAGATTAGGATTTGTAATTCCGATTGTTGGAGAGGTATCTCTGGGCCCTCTCGGTAATGCACATCACTATAAGCCTTGCAAGCAATGTGACTAATGAGTTAGTTACGGGATGATACATTACGGAACGAGTAAAGAGACTTGCCGGTAACGAGATTGAACTAGGTATTAAGATACCGACGATCGAATCTTGGGCAAGTAACATACCGATGACAAAGGGAACATCGTATGTTGTTATGCGGTTTGACCGATAAAGATCTTCGTAGAATATGTAGGAACCAATATGAGCATCTAGGTTCTACTATTGGTTATTGACCGGAGATGAGTCTCAGTCATGTCTACATAGTTCTCGAACTCGTAGGGTCCGCACAATTAACGTTCGGTGACGATCGGTATTATGAGTTTATGTGTTTTGATGTACCCAAGGTAGTTCAGAGTCCCGAATGTGATCACGGACATGACGAGGAGTCTCGAAATGGTCGAGACATAAAGATTGATATATTGGAAGGTTATATTCAGACACCGGAAGGGTTCTGAAGTGTATCGGGTATTTTTCAGAGTATCGGGAGGTTACCGGAACCCCCCGGGGAGTCTATGGGCCATATTGGTCCCTAGTGGATAAAGAGGGCAGCAAGCAAGGTGTGGGACACTCCCCCTAGGCCCAAACCGAATTGGTTTAGGGTTTGGGGGGCCGGCCCCCTCTTTCCTTCTCCCCTCCTCCTCTTTCCTCCTTCTCCTAGTACGAATAGGAAAGGGGGGAACCTACTTGGAGTAGGATTGCCCCCCCCCTTGGCGTGCGCCTCCTCCTAGGCCGGCTTCTTCCTCCCTCCCTCCTTTATATATGTGGGGAGGGGGCACCCCATAAACACACAAGTTGATTGTTTAGCCGTGTGCGGTGCCCCCCTCCATAGATTTCCACCTCGGTCATATCGTTGTAGTGCTTAGGCGAAGCCTTGCGTCGGTAACTTCATCAGCACCGTCATCACGCCGTCGTGCTGACGAAGCTCTCCCTCGACACTCAGCTGGATCTAGAGTTTGTGGGACGTCACCGAGCTAAACGTATGCAGATCACAGAGGTGCTGTACCTTCGGTGCTAGGATCGGTCGGATCGTGAAGATGTACGACTACATCAACCGCGTTGTCATAACGCTTCCGCATACGGTCTACAAGGGTACGTGGACTATACTCTTCCCTCTCGTTGCTATGCATCACCTAGATAGATCTTGCGTGTGCGTAGAATTTTTCTTGAAATTACTGCGTTCCCCAACAGTGGTATCAGATTCAGGTCTATACGTAGATGTTATATGCATGAGTAGAACACAATGGATTTGTGGGCGTGGGTATATACATATTGCTTATCGTCACTAGTTGATTCTTGATTTAGCAGTATTGTTGGATGAAGCGGATAAGACCAACATTACGCGTACGCTTACGCGAGACTAGTTCTACCGACGTGCTTCGCACACAGGAGGCTGGTGGGTGTCAGTTTCTCTAACTTTAGTTGAATCGGATTCAATGAACATGGTTCTTTCTGAAGATCAAAAAGCAATCACTATACCGGGTTGTGGTTTTTGATGCGTAGGTAAGAACGGTTCTTGCTCAGCCCGTAGCAGCCACATAAAACTTGCAACAACAAAGTAGAGGACGTCTAATTTGTTTTTGCAGGGCATGTTGTGATGTGATATGGTCAAGACGTGATAAGATATAAATTGTTGTATGAGATGATCATGTTCTGTTAAAGTTACCGGCAACTGGCAGGAGCCTTATGGTTGTCTCTTTATTGCATAAGATGCAAGCGCCATATAATTGCTTTACTTTATCACTATGCAATAGCAATAGTTGCAAAAGCAATAGATGGCGAGACGACCATGTGATGACACGTTGATAAAGATAAAGATGATGGAGATCATGGTGTCAAGCCAGTGACGATGGTGATCATGATGGTGCTTTGGAGATGGAGATCAAAGGCACAAGATGATGATGGCCATATCATATAACTTATATTTGATTGCATGTGATGTTTATCCTTTATGCATCTTATTTTGCTTAGTTCGGCGGTAGCATTATAAGATGATCTCTAACTAAATTTCAAGGTATGAGTGTTCTCCTTGAGTATGCACCGTTGTGACAGTTCTTCGTGCTGAGACACCACGTGATGATCGGGTGTGATAAGCTCTACGTTCACATACAACGGGTGCAAGCCAGTTTTGCACATGCGGAGTACTTGGGTTAAACTTGACGAGCCTAGCATATGCAGATATGGTCTCGGAACACTGAGACCGAAAGGTCGAGCGTGAATCATAAGGTAGATATGATCAACATAGCGATGTTCACCATTGAAAACTACTCCATCTCACATGATGATCAAACTTCGTTTAGTTGATATGGATCACATGATCACTTAGATGATTAGAGGGATGTCTATCTAAGTGGGAGTTCTTAAGTAATATGATTAACTGAACTTAAATTTATCATGAACTTAGTCCTGATAGTATTTGCATATCTATGTTGTAGATCAATTGCTCGCGTATAGCATCCCGTTTTATTTATGATATGTTCCTAGAGAAAACTATGTTGAAAGATGATAGTGGCAATGATGCGGATTGGATCCTTGATCTAAGGATTATCCTCATTGCTGCACAAAAGAATTGTGTCCTTGATGCACCGCTAGGTGACATAACTATTGCAGGAGCAAATGCAGACGTTATGAACATTTGACAAAGCTCGGTATGATGACTACTTAATAGTTTAGTGCATCATGCTTTATGTCTTAGAACCGGGACTTCAAAAATGTTTTTGAATGCCACAGAGCATATAAGATGTTCTAAGAGTTGAAATTGGTATTTCATACTCATGCCCGTGTCGAGAGGTAGGAAACCTCTGACGGTACTTTGCCTACAAGATGGATGAGAATAGCTCAACCAAGGAGCATGTGATCAGATTGTCTCGGTACTACAATTGCTTGAATCAAGTGGGAGTTAATCTTCCATATAAGATAGTAATTGACAAAGTTCTCTAGTCACTATCACCAAGTTATTAGAACTTAGTGATGAACTATAATATGCAAGGGATGACGAAAGTAATTCCCAAGCTCTTCACGATGCTGAAATCGGCGAAGGTAGAAATCAAGAAATAGCATCAAGTGTTGATGGTTAACAAGACCACTAGTTTCAAGAAAAGGGCAAAGGGAAAGAAAGAGGAACTTCAAAGAAGAATAGCAAGCAAGTTGCTGCTCCCATGAAGAAGTCGAAAGCTAGACCCAAGCTTGGAACTGAGTGCTTCTACTGCAAAGGAAATGGTCACTGGAAGTGGAACTGCCCTAGATACTTGGCGGATAAGAAGGATGGAAAATGAACAAAAGTATATTTCATATACATGTTACTGATGTGTACTTTACTAGTGTTTATAGCAACCCCTCAGTATTTGATACTGGTTCAGTTGCTAAGAGTAGTAACTCAAAACAGGAGTTGCAAAATAAACAAAGACTAGTTAAGGGCGAGGTGATGATGTGAGTTGGAAGTGATTCCAAGGTTGATAATATCACCATCACACACTGCCTTTACCTTCGGGATTAGTGTTGAACCTAAAATAAATGTTATTTGGTGTTTGCGTTGAGCATAATATGATTGGATCATGTTTATTGCAATATGTTTATTCATTTAAGTCAAAGAATAATTGTTATTCTGTTTACATGAATAAAACCTTCTGAGGTCATACACCCAAGGTGCATGGTTTACTGAATCTCGATCGTAGTGATACACATATTCATAATATTGAAGCCAAAAGATGCAAAGTTAATAATGATAATGCAACTTATATGTGGCACTGCCGTTTAAGTCATATTGGTGTAAAGCGCATGAAGAAATTCAATGCTGATGGGCTTTTGGAATCACTTGATTATGAATCATTTGATGCTCGCGAACCATGCCTCGTAGGCAAGATGACTAAAACTCCATTCTCCGGAACAATGGAGCAAGCAACTGACTTATTGGAAATAATACATACTGATGTATGCAATCCGATGAGTGTTGAGGCTCGCGGTGGGTATCGTTATTTTCTGACCTTCACAGATAATTTGAGCAGATATGGGTATATCTACTTGATGAAACATAAGTTTGAAACATTTGAAAAGTTCAAAGAATTTTAGAGTGAAGTGGAAAATCATCGTAACAAGAAAATAAAGTTTCTGCGATCTGATCGTGGAGGAGAATATTTGAGTTACGAGTTTGGTCTTCATTTCAAACAATGCGGAATAGTTTCGCAACTCACGCCACCTGGAACACCACATCATAATGGTGTGTCCGAACATCATAACCGTACTTTATTAGATATGGTGTGATCTATGATGTCTCTTACCGATTTATCACTACCGTTTTGGGGTTATGCATTAAAGACAGGTGCATTCACGTTAAATAGGAGGTGGGTCTGCTCCAGGCTGCGTACGCAACACGCATGATTGCAAAGGGAAATGGGACCAAGACCCCTGAGTGCTTAGGATGTAGACCGTTGTGCTGACCTCTCTGTTGAGCCTAGGTAGGACTATGGTGTGTCGATCAGCCGAGGCCGGACATGACCTAAAGTGTGTCCGACCAGAGTTAATCGAGCATGTTGGGTAAGTTGGTGCACCCCTGCAGGGAAGTATATCTATTCGAATCGCCATGTCCACAGTAACAAACACTCGGAGTTGTGTCCCAATCTACTACAACTAGAACTGTATACTTGAGACAGTAAATGGATATGATGGCTCTAGGATCTCTTTCTCGCAGGGAGTTGATGAAGGATCTCTAGGCGTTGCCACCACTTATGTTATGCTAATATGCACTGTTCTAATGTTTCAAGACACTACAAGATGCTAGTCTTCGATAGGCTAGGCTTTCCCTTTTATTCTAGCATTTCTGTAGTATAGTCCAAAAACATAGCCCCATTCATTGATACCGATGCATACTTAGTATAGATCTGATGTAAGTCTTGCGAGTACTTTGGATGGGTACTCACGGTTGCTTTACTACCTCTTTCTACTCTACCTGATTGCTGCGATTGGATGACAAAGTCCAGGAGCCAGCTGATCCCGCTGACGACTGATACTACATCAATGGAGCCTACTACTACGTGGAGACTGCCGACGACCAGGAGTAGTTGCGAGGATCCTAGGCAAGAGGCGTGCGCCTTTTCGATCTATATGTCGTTGTTTTGCTCAGTCTTCTTACGACAATTTTTTTTATCTTATGTGTGTACTCAGATATTGTTGCTTCCCTGACTTATGTATTCAAGCCTTCGTGGCCCTGGCTTGTAATAAAAAGTTATAAGACTTTAATTTGTGTCTAGAGTTGTGTTCTGATATCTTCCTATGAGTCTCCGATCTTGATTGTGCACATTTGCATGTATGATTAGTGTATGATTAAGTCAGGGGAGTCACACACCGCAAGCCACGCTGCCGACCATGGACGAAGACCCACCCATGCCCACGGCCATCGCCTCCAACATGCTCGACTAAATGTCGCAAAGGTAAAAAAATCTTTTTCTTTTAATTTGTTTTTTTCTCATGTCCGGTACGGAAAGACTGAGATTGCATGTACGTGCATTCATGCGCATGACAAATAACGCAAACAAGGATTCTTTCTCTCAAGAATATGATACTCAATTTTATGTTGATAATCTCGACATGGGGGACGAGGGCTCTGTTGCCAAGGGAAGAACTGCAAATTATACCAAGACCAAAGATGTGTTGATTTGCATTGCGTGGAAGCGAAACTCTCTTAATGCATCCGTTGGGAGTGAGCCAGCCGCGACCATCTATCGGTACCACATCAAAGAATTCTTTGCTGAGCGCAACACTAGTGGGCACTTTCAATCGAGGGATTCTATTCGTCAACGTTGGGGATCCATCAATGGCGAATGCCAAAAGTGGGCGGGTTGCTTGGCCAATGTTCATCGCATAAACCCTAGTGGTTGCGGTGATAGTGACATGGTAATTGCATGTTCCTTTTGTGTGTTTTCTTTCTTGGTAGTATGCATATGTTCCTAGACTGAGGGTGTTACGTTTGTTGTTTTGTTGTACAAAATGATTGCGCATGGTTTGATCCAAGAAAGAAACAAGAACGGAGGGAGGAAGAAAAAGAAAGGAAAAGCTTTCACTTTCCATCATTGTTACAAAGAGATCAAGGATGAGGAGATGTGGATGAATCGAGAAGTTTTTTATGCTCGGAAGAAGAAAAGTTTGGTTGTTGATCATCAGGATGATGACGATGGTGCTGGTGAGGACAGAAGAAGGAGCCTCACTCCTCATTCGATGACCAAATCATATAGGCTAGATGGAAGTAAAAAAATGAAGGGTTCGAAGGCCAAAGACAATGATCTTAAAGAAGGATTTGATGTCATTGTCATTATGAGGAAAGAGTATGCGAAAGAAAAAACATGTTGAAATTAAAAGAAATGGAGGAGAGGGGTGTCGGGGGGATGGCCCCCCCGGGTAGGCAACGGAACCCGGATCCCCTTAAAAACATCAGGGTTGGCAAAGCCCCTTAGTCCGGCTCGCCCCTGGCCGGCTCCCCAGCATGAGTTGGTCGGGTGCCGTGACCCGGCTGGCCGGATAGCGCATGCCGGCCATCCCAAGAAGTCAATATGCAATGGCAAGAAGGCATGGCCACAGTGCGCCTCCCTTTACGCCGGCCCCGGTAGGCGCGGCAGCAGCGCACCCCATGTCCCCCGCCCGGGGCGGGCGGTGTCTCCGCGACGCAGCCCTGTAGCTGGGCGCTACGTGCCGCCCCCTGACGCCCGATGAGGCGTGCCACCAGGGCCCCCTGGCGGCTCCGGTACGGCCCGCACCCAACGGACCCGGGGAGACCCACTCTCGGCGGACCCGACAGGCCCGGCGGGCCCCATGGCCGGTTACCAAACGCTGACACTAGGGGCCCGCACCTATGTAATGTTACCATTGTAACCCCCGGGGGCCGACCTATAGGACCCCCGGTCCCCCTCCATGCAAAACCCCTGAGCTCTCTAAGAACACTCACTCACACACACACACACACACGTCAGGAGGCAGGGCATGCACTGGCATGTCTTCCTCTTCCCATCAAACAGCTCCAGGAGCAAGTCTGCAACTACTTCATATAGAACACATTCAGTAGGAGTAGGGTTGTTATCTCTCCAGAGAGCCCCGAACTTGGGTACATTTCGTGTCACACACTTGCGCATGCCAACCTTGCCTATGGAACCCTGTCGGTGTCAAAACTGGTGGATCTTGGGTAGGGGGTCCCGAACTGTGCGTCTAGGCCGGATGCTAACAGGAGGCAGGGACACGATGTTTTACCCAGGTTCGGGCCCTCTTGATGGAGGTAAAACCCTACGTCCTGCTTGATTAATATTGATGATATGGGTAGTACAAGAGTAGATCTACCACGAGATCAGAGAGGCTAAACCCTAGAAGCTAGCCTATGGTATGATTGTTGTTCATCCTATGGACTAAAACCCTCCGGTTTACATAGACACCGGAGAGGGCTAGGGTTACACAGAGTCGATTACAATGGGAGGAGATCTACATATCCATATTGCCAAGCTTGCCTTCCACACCAAGGAAAGTCCCATCCGGACACGGGACGAAGTCTTCAATCTTGTATCTTCATAGTCCGAGAGTCCGGCCAAAGGTTATAGTCCGGCTATCCGGACACCCCCTAATCTAGGACTCCCTCAGTAGCCCCTGAACCAGGCTTCAATGACGTCGAGTCCGGCGCGCAGATTGTCTTCGGCATTGCAAGGCGGGTTCCTCCTCCGAATACTTCATAGAAGATTTTGAACACAAGGATAGTGTCCGGCTCTGCAAAATAAGTTCCATATACTATCATAGAGAGAATAATGTTTACACAAATCTAATCTGCTGACGTATTCCGTAGCGTGTCATCACGCCACAACCAAGCCTTTATTTGAACCGTTTTTACTGTCCCACCTCAGCGCGTTTTGCGAGGCGGTTTCCTTGGCACGTCTTGTCGAAGCAGAGATCGTGTCCCCTTATCCCAGGATTCTCATCAATACGGGCATGGGTAACCCAATCGCGCCATTGATTACGGTGCTTGGGAGATAAGCAAGTTTTACCAGGCTGGTGGGGAGGCATAGTTTCGTCCGCCCATATAAGGGGATAAGGATCCGCCTTTCCATCCACGCCTTCTTCCTCCTTTGCTCACCCATTTTCGCGCACTCAAGCTCCAGCGCCCAAGTCCGCATTCCCCACCTCAACCTTCTCCAGCCATGTCCGGAGCGGGAGGCAAGTGGATGGTCTCCTCTGTTATGGAGGGACACATCAAGAAGCTGAGGAAAGCCGGATACTTGTCTGACGGCATCGCGCACCAGCTCCCAGACGAGGGGCAGCTCATCCCCACCCCTAGGCCCCATGAGAGGGTGGTGTTCCTCACCCATTTCCTCTGCGGACTAGGCTTCCCTCTCCACCCATTTGTCCAGGGACTCATGTTCTACTACGGCCTGGACTTCCACGATCTGGCCCCGAAATTCATCCTCAACATCTCGGCGTTCATTGTCGTGTGCGAGGCCTTCCTCTGCATCCAGCCCCACTTCGGCCTATGGCTGAAGACCTTCAATGTCAAGCCGAAGGTAGTAGGCGGCCGCCAGGCGGAGTGCGGACGCGCCATGGTGGGCAAGATGCCCGACGTCCTATGGCTCGAGGGCTTGTTCGTGGAGACCATAAAGGGGTGGCAATCAGGGTGGTTCTACATCACCGAGCCGCATGACCCTAAATGGGTCGCAGCCCCCGAGTTCCGATCCGGAATCCCTACGCGGCTCACCTCCTGGAAAGAGAAGGGCCTGCCGTGGGGTAAAAAAGGAGAGCTGACCGGACTCCAAACATGCGTCCAAAACCTGGTGAGCAATAAGCTCAAACTTGTTAACGTAGTCCAGGTTATGCTCATCCGCCGGATCCTCCCATGCCAACAACGGGATTTCAGCTTGTGGGAGTTTAACCCGGCCCAGCACCGAACTCTGAGCAGGCTCTTCGACACAATGTACGAAGATGCCTGGAAGGTGCTATTTAAGGGAGCCGAGGCTCCCGCATCCGCTACCGAGGATCGCGGATTCAGCGCGCAGCGTCAAGCCAAGGCGGTAAGCTGTTTTTACCTCTTACAGGATATTTGTCTTTCATAGTTTGAGTCTATGTGGGATCTAAGCCCCCATGCCTTTGACGGGACTGGCAGAGGACGGCCGAACAGATCAACTGTCAGGCTCCTTTGCCCGAAGACCCAGTGGACGCCCGCTTGGTGGAGCTGCTGGTTCCGGCATCTTACGTGGTGCCGGAGAAGAAGGCCAAGAAGAAGGCCACGGGAACCCAGAAGAGTTCCCGGCGCCCGGTGGAGTCGGACTCATCGTCCGATGACTCCGAGGTGCATTCCTCCCACGAAGACGAGGAGGAGGAAAGAGAGGTTTCTTCCCCAGCAGGGGGAGAAAAGAAAAGGAAGGCCACCCCAACTAGGGAGGCCGGAGGGTCCAACAAAGGGAGGACCCTCCCTACGGACTACTCCACCAACACCGACGACAGCGAAGAGGAGTGGCCGCTCAGGGCCAAGCCCCTGGCAAAATCGTAAGTATTCGGATACCTGAGTGACTCATGGCATTCCTTTATTGCACAGCTTCTCCTGACGCCGAGTATAATTATGCAGTCCGCCCAAAGCCCGGCTCGACGTGTCGTCGAGCGGCTCCCTGGATTCGTCAGATGTGAATAGTTTTTCACTTCCGACCGCTACCTCCCCCCGCCCTATGGACGACACCGAGGTGTTGTCCCAAAAGGTTCCAAGCCAGGAGGAGGTGGTCCTGGAGGCGCCGCAAGGCGACCTCCCGGACTCCAGGCGCAAAGGGGAAAAAACCCCAAGGCCTCCAAGTCCGGCCCTGGGCCGGACACCGCACCGGAACCTTCAATGGTTCCAGAGTCCGGTAGGCGGCCCCCTAGTAAGAAGGGCAAGCCTACGACGCTGGTGACCTCCGTCCAAACAGAGGCACCGGATAATTTGCTGGAGGTGCTTAACGGCGCCTCCATCGATGAGGAGCACCGCACTATTATGAGTGCGGTGATCCAGAAGGTTCAGGCCGCCAAAATCGGGCTGACTGAAGCCTGTGCCAGCCTGCTAACAGGCTTCGAGGTATGTGAAAAATATGTGAAAATATTACCGCATAGACAGTAGCCCCTGATGCTTTGTTTGGCGTTCGGAAAGAAAAGCCGAATAGAGGATCTAACAACATTCGCAGGAGTCTAACATAATTAAGTCAATATGCGTATGCAGGCTTCGCTGCTGGCCTCTGCCACACTGACTGCGGAGGTGGATGCGCTGAAGCAGAGCCTCGAGCGGTCCGAGCAAGAGTCCGGCCTTGATAAGAAGGAGCTCGAGGAAAACGAAGGTAAGTAATACCTTGTGGAGTATATTTAAAAAGATGTAGTTGCAAAAAATGACAGGATCGCTATTGGTGTCCTAGGGGCCACGACTGATGTGGCGACCCTTAAGCAAGCGCTTTCCGAGGCCAAAAAGAAGGCGGCCACGGAGCGCACCGAGCGGGAGAAACATGAGGCGCGGGTTGGCGAGGTGCAGCAAGAGCTCCAGGCTCTCATGAAAAAACATGAGAGTTTGGAGTTTGACTCAAAGACGCGAGAGTCCGAGCTTGCGGCGGCCCTTGAAAGCGCCAAGTCTACCAAGGCCGAAGCCCAGAAAGCCCTCCAGGAAGTTGAGGCGATGAAGAAGATAGCGGCGGGTAAGGCATTCTTTATGCAAAGCAAGCACATGAAAGTGAATTACTTGTTACTTACCCGAATCCGGAGCTCTCCAGGAGCATTCGCAGATTTGCCCCATAGCGTGTCAGATGCCGCCGCCTTCTACCGGGCCGAGGAGGGCATCTCGACAGAGAAGGTGTTCTGGTCTCAGTATGCTGAGGCCAGACACTCGGTGCCCTTGAGCGACCAGCTGAACCAACTGGTCGAGCTCCATAAGGTGGCCGAACAGGCCATGAAGGGCCTTATAGTTCGGCTATGGCCTGGAGAGGCCCTGCCTGGGAGCTACTTCGGGCTGGTGAGGCGGCTGGTGGATGCCTGTCTGTGGCTTGAAGTCGTCAAGCGCTCCGTCTGCATCGAAGGTGCCCGTAGGGCGCTTGCCCATGCTAAAGTGCACTGGCGCAAGATGGATGCGAAGAAGCTTGTGAAGGACGGGACACCGCAGGGCAAGGAGCATCGCCACCCCGAGATGTATTATGAGGGCGTCCTGAAGGGCGCCCGCCTTGTGGCGGACGAATGTTCCAAAGATGTAATATTTGAGTGAACTTGTTCGTTTTATCCTGTGCGCTGAAAACTTGTTCATATGCGCTATGCAATGCTTGTTTTAATTTAAAATATTACCTTCTATGCGGCCATTTATCGAGTCTGAGAGATGGCGAGTCGTCGGCTTCTGCCCCCATGCCAGGAGTGCTGGGGTGTTCGGGATAAACCTGAGCACTCTTTTTCCCATTCTTGGGTCCTTCGAGGGAGGTGCTCAGCACAACGAACAAGGCAATCGGACTATAATGCGTTATCACTCTCACTTAGCCAGAGAATTCTATAATTTCAAATTTCGGTGAAGCCCCTAGTGTTCGGAAGACCAAATTTGGGGCGCTATGCACGCCTAGTCCAGACAAAGCCGACTCCTCGCTCTAAACGGCATAAGTTTTAGGGACTCGAAACCTCCCGAACAGCGACCAGCTCTCGCCCTATCATGATAGTCAGTTTTAGCTTTCTCTACTGAGGTGCTTAGCCCAGCTCAATCGGGGCACAATCGCAGTAGTTCTCCCAGCACTACCTTAGCCGATATAATGGAATGTAAGGTACCAAAACATGGGAGCCGGGCAAACCCAACTATTGACCAAAGACATGATTCGGAGCTGATGCATATAATGCTATAAGTTCGGAGAACCGCACTTTGTGAAAGTGTTCGGACTTCTCATGCCATATTGTGGGGTGCTTGAGCCCCTGGCATATGGACCGTACCAAAGTGTACGGGTGCTAAATGTCATAACTGAACATATGTATTGAAAAAGAAATGAATAGAGAATGCAATAATAAGATGAAGCTAAGCATTGTATATTGTAAAAGGCTGCTGTGAAAGCAGAACGATACAAATAGTGCGATAAGCAAGAGATGGGACTATTTGACATGTCCCCCTCCAGGGGCGAGCTGCGAGACGGTATGTAAGACAGGTATTTTGCTCGTTATAGAGACCACCTGGGAATTCGACGTAGCTTTCTGCCTCCTTGGTTGTTGCATCGTGTGTTCGGCGGTTGTACTGCCGGACAGGCCTTCCGAAGAGTGGAGTCCTGAAAGTAGGAAATAATGACAAAATCGGGAGCCCCTAGTGCGGTTGAGCTGCATTTTTTGGCGTGCCGTAGGCGTGCCCCTCCCCCTGTGCCCATGGTATTTTCAGAGCTTAGTTATGTACGCGTAGTACTGATTTCGCAGCTTCGCGAGGGCTGGGGTTGGGGCCGTATTGCTACGCTTGCTCGGAACATGCCAGGCGGTCTTGTTGTAGGTTACTCCGGGCGCGCTTGACGCTGTCCGGACGTTTAATAGCCGGACTGGAGAATTGCCTTGAGAGGTTGCTTTCTACTTCCGCTGCGAGGGCCGCCGTGTGCTCCTCCGTTCCGAGAGAGCGTTCGATGTTTCCATTGACCGTAATGACTCCTCGAGGGCCTGGAATCTTGAGCTTGAGATATGCGTAGTGCGGCACCGCATTGAACTTTGCAAATGCGGTTCATCCGACCAGTGCGTGATAGCCACTGCGGAACGGGACTATGTCAAAGATTAACTCCTCGCTTCGGAAATTATCCGGGGATCCGAAGACCACTTCAAGTGTAACTGAGCCTGTACAGTTGGCCTCTACACCTGGTATGACGCCTTTAAAGGTCGTTTTTGTGGGTTTAATCCTTGAGGGATCTATGCCCATTTTCCACACTGTATCCTGATAAAGCAGGTTCAGACTGCTGCCGTCGTCCATAAGGACTCTAGTGAGGTGAAATCCATCAATGATTGGTTCTAGAACCAATGCGGCGAATCCGCCATGGCGGATGCTAGTGGGGTGGTCCCTTCGATCAAAAGTGATCGGCAGGAGGACCATGGGTTGAACTTTGGGGCGACTGGCTCCAACGCGTATACGTCCCTGAGTGCACGCTTCCGCTCCCTTTTGGGGATGTGGGTTGCGTATATCGTGTTCACCGTCTGCACTTGTGGGGGGAAGCCCTTCTGTACACTATTGTTCGGCGGCCAGGGCTCTTCATCCTCGTCGCTGTGCAGCCCCTTGTCTCTATTTTCAGCATTTAACTTGTCGGCCTGCTTGAACACCCAACAATCCCTGTTGGTGTGATTGGCTAGTTTTTCGGGGGTGCCATGTATCTGGCACGAGCGATCGAGTATACGGTCCAAACTGGACGGGCCCGGAGTGTTCCTCTTAAATGGCTTTTTCCACTGACCGGGCTTAGAGCCTCTGAATCCGGCATTAACTGCCGTATCTTCAGTGTTGTCGCTATTAATGCGGCGCTTGTGCTTGTTGTGACGCGACCTGCCATTGCTGTCCTTGGTATCCGAATTACCAGGGCTCTTGGTCATGTTATTGCTACGAGCCAGCTAGCTGTCTTCTCCCGCGCAAAAGCGGGTCATGAGTGTCGTGAGGGCTGCCATAGATTTCGGCTTTTCCTGTCCAAGGTGCCGGGCAAGCCACTCGTCACGGATGTTATGCTTGAAGGCTGTTAGGGCCTCTGCGTTCGGACAGTCGACGATTTGATTTTTCTTGGTTAGGAACCGTGTCCAGAATTGTCTGGCAAATTCTTCTGGCTGCTGAATTATGTGGCTCAGGTCATCGGCGTCTGGTGATCACACATAAGTGCCCTGGAAATTGTCGAGGAATGCGGCTTCTAGGTCCTTCCAACAGCCAATTGATTCTGCTGGAAGGCTGTTAAGCCAATGCCGAGCTGGTCCTTTAAGCTTGAGTGGGAGGTATTTGATGGCGTGTAGATCATCGCCACGGGCCATGTGGATATGAAGGAGATAGTCCTCGATCCATACCGCAGGATCTGTTGTGCCATCGTATGATTCAATGTTTATGGGTTTGAAACCCTCTGGGATTTGATGATCCATTACTTCATCTGTGAATCATAGTGGGTGTGCGGCGCCTCTGTACTTGGCTATATCACGACGTAGCTCAAATGAGCTTTGTCTGCTGTGTTTGGCCCAGCCGGATTTACTGTATCCGGTGTGACGGTTATCGTCTTGTGTCGTGGGGCACCCGCGCGATCCGTAGATCGATCTTGTTTGCCTTGCCCTGTCTTCCACATATCTCGCAGGTCTAGCGCATTTCCCCGTGCCTTGGTATTTTTTGAGCGACGCTGGTGTGCGGCTTGAGTGGAGGGCCGGGAGGACTCTCTGTTGCAGCCGCGAGGTGGCCGGTCAGCCGCATCATGCGCTGGTGATGTAGGTTTAAGTGCTTCCTCCTCTAAACGGGGTAGCAACCTGCGCTTTGGGTAGCTCTTGGAGGGGCGTTCGAGTTCGTATTCCTCGGCCGCAAGGACTTCCGTCCATCTGTCGGCTAGCAAGTCTTGATCAGCTCTAAGTTGTTGCGGTTTTTTCTTAAGGCTACTCGTCGTGGCCATAAGCCTGCGCTTAAAGTGCCCTTGTTCGACGGGATCCTCAGGCATGACAAATTCGTCGTCGCCGAGGCTTGCCTCGTCTTCAGAGGGAGGCATGTAATTATCATCCTCTTCTTCTCTGTCTGCCGCTCTCACAGGGGGCTGGCTTCTCCATCCTCCTACGCTAAATCTTGCTGGAGGGAATTGTCTTCGGCACTATCCGGGGTGTTATTATCTCCCGTGCCGACATCACCGTTTTTGCTTTGGCGGGACTTAGAGCGGCGCCGCTGACACCGGCGCTTGGGTTGCTTCTTGGAGGGGTCATCCCCTGTTGTTCCGTCGCCATTGCCTTCTTTGGGTGTATCCACCATATATATGTCATATGACGAGGTGGCTTTCCAGTGCCCGATAGGCGCTGGTTCATGTTCGTCTCCTACATCGTCGTCCATACCGTTGATGTCTTCGGAGTCGAAGTTGAGCATGTCGGTTAAATCATCGACAGTGGCTACGAAGTGGGTGGTGGGTGGGCGTCGAATTTTTTCGTCGTCCGCATCCCAATCCTGTTGGCCATAGTCCGGCCAGGGCTCTCCTGACAAAGAGAGAGATCTTAGTGAATTCAGGATGTCGACGAAGGGCGAGTGCTGAAAGGTATCCGCGGCGGTGAATTCCATGATCGGCGCCTAATCGGATTCGATTGGCAGGGGCGCGGAAGGTTCGGAGTCCGAAAAAGAGTCCAGCACCTTGGAGTCACGGGCTTCACAGAGGATGAGGCTGGTGTTCGGCTCGATCGCCGTTGAGACTGCAGCCCCCGAGGCGGTGTCTAGCCACCCGTCCTCAATCAGCGCAGTTGGCTCTGAGCTAAGGGGCGCGACCTCTAGGGTACTGTTCGGCGGCAGAGCTAGGTCATACCCATCGTGACAGTGCGGCGCGCCCGGCTGTGGCTCGAATCCGTCGAAGATCAAGTCTCCGCGGATGTCGGCCGTGTAGTTCAAACTTCCAAATCTGACCTGATGGCCAAGGGCGTAGCTTTCAATCTGCTCTAGATGGCCAAGCGAATTAGCCCGCGGTGCAAAGCCGCTGAACACGAAGATCTGTTCAGGGAGAAAGGTCTCACCCTGGACCGCATCGTTGTTGATGATCGGAGGAGCCATCGGGCCTAAAGGTGACGACACAGAGGAACTCTCAATGAAAGCACCAATGTCGATGTCAAAACCGGCGGATCTCGGGTAGGGGGTCCCGAACTGTGCGTCTAGGCCGGATGGTAACAGGAGGTAGGGGACACGATGTTTTACCCAGGTTCGGGCCCTCTTGATGGAGGTAAAACCCTACGTCCTGCTTGATTAATATTGATGATATGGGTAGTACAAGAGTAGATCTACCACGAGATCAGAGAGGCTAAACCCTAGAAGCTAGCCTATGGTATGATTGTTGTTCGTCCTATGGACTAAAACCCTCCGGTTTATATAGACACCGGAGAGGGCTAGGGTTACACGGAGTCGGTTACAATGGGAGGAGATCTACATATCCGTATTGCCAAGCTTGCCTTCCACGCCAAGGAAAGTCCCATCCGAACACGGGACGAAGTCTTCAATCTTGTATCTTCATAGTCCGAGAGTCCGGCCAAAGGTTATAGTCCGGCTATCCGGACACCCCCTAATCCAGGACTCCCTCAAACCCACTGGTGCCCTTGCGTCTATCCCCACCTTTAGCCATCCCATGGCATCTACCGTGAGATCACCACGACAAGGGGGAAACCGAGCGGCGGAGGGCGGCGACCGAGGAGAAGAGGGCGATGGCCGAGGAGAGGTTGGCGGCAACCAAGGATAGAAAGGTTGAACTAGAGGAGAGAATGGTGGCCGCTGATGATCCCAGGATGGTGGAGAAGGCACTCAAGTTTATGTTCATGGACACAAGTGGCCTCTACCTCAAATCAAAGGCGTATGTTGAGCTTTGTCGCGATGAAATGATAATGAAGAAGCAAATGTTCATGAGAAACATGATGGGAGGAGGAATGAGAGGTGCCATGGGTGGAGTGGGAGGAGGATTGGGAGGTGCCATGGGCGGTGGAATGGGTGGCTACATGAACATGATGGGAGGTGCCATGGGTGGTGCCTTCGGTCATAACATTGGAGGTGCCTTTGGTAGCAACATGGATGGTGGCTTCGGTGGCAACATGGGTGGCATGGGAGGTGGCTTCGGTAGCAACATGTGTGGCATGGGAGGTGGCTTCGGTGGCAACATGAGTGGCATGAGAGGTGCTTCCGGTGGAGGTGGCAACATCGATGCATCAACCATGAAAATGTTGACAAAGAAGCCATTGATGATAATGCCGATGTACATAATGTGACAAGTGACAAAGAAGAGGATGAAAGTTGAGATGATATGTTTGATGTTATCTTTATGTGCATTTTAATTTGCTGGACCAAGAACTTTGTTTGATATGATGCACTTTTTTCTTTGTTAGATTATGTACTATGTTTGCTATGGAAGTTGAGTTCATGATAAATCTGAAAATATTCCTCATTCTTTATATATCTATATGATGATTTTGATCCGAAAGACTGCGGCTGTAGGTTGCCGCGGCCGTCGGCCATTTTACATCTTCAAATATGCACCATCTGTTGGATTAGTAGTTTTACATCTTTAAATATACATCATTTGCTGGAGTTGGATCCTTTTATGATTAAAAAACATGTTTTGGTGATGTAAATTATACATCACTCACTTTTACATCTTTTAAGAGCAATGCTACACGTATGGGGTTATACGGGGTTTTACACGTAAAAGTTTATAGTTGGATTTCAGTTGGCAAAGCGGGTTCCGTATGGGTGTGTAGGTACCCGTATGTCTAGCAATTTCGTATATTTAAATATGCATCATTCATTTTTTTAATATCAGTACAGACACAAGTGCTCATATAGACACGCATACACTCACTCTTATGAACGCACATACGCACACCCTACCACTATGAGCATCTTCGAAAGACTGATCCGGCATACCATCTTGAGATTTACGAAGTCACCGTAGGCGCCTTGTCGTAAATGCGCATTGCCGGAAATCATAAAATAAATTTAGGAATAAATGCGAGCACCAAGATTTGAAACCCTGATGGGCTGGAAATACCACAGTCCCTCTAACCATTCAACTACATGTTGGTTCGCATATACATCATTCATTGAAGATGCTCTAATGCAAGGGAAGGGAGGCACGAGAGAAGAATGGAGAGCCCTTGCAGGAGACGCTAGATTAGATATGTTCCCATTTGTAGTACTACAGCTAGTCGATCCGATACGCTCTGATACGTTTTTCAGGAAAGACGGAATGGCTATCTCGATGGGCAGAGCACGTCGTTCGTCTTGGAGAAAAGTACTCAAAGTGTTGACTTTCCTCAAGTAGTCAGCTACGTGCTCGATCGAGTGGCACATGTTCGTCCAGCAAGACAGCAAAATTATTCCAGATCTCCCGGTGAGATCTACAAGAGTGAACCATGAACTGAATCTGCCTCCCGGTGAGTTTGGGTCTTTGGGATGCAATGAAGCCCAACAACCACGTCGTCCGGAGGGCAGCTTCCACCAGCGGGCTGGTCCTCATCCTCCTGCTCGTCGCCTTCACGGCGTCCAACTACTCGTCGCTCTACACCGAGCAGTTGCTCGTCGGCGTGCCCGTCATCCTGGCCTCCTCCACTGCCGCGGCGGGATCCCGCGCGAGCGACAGCAATGCCGGAGTGGCGTGCGACGTGGCCAAGGGCGAGTGGGTGCCCGACCCGGCCGCGCCCTACTACACCAACGCGACGTGCCCGCTGATCGACGCTCGGCAGGACTGCATGAAGTACGGCAAGCCCGGGATCGAGTCCATCCTCCGGTGGCGGTGGCAACCCCACGGCTGCGACCTCCCCCGCTTCGACGCCGCGGCCTTCCTCCGCCTCGTCCGCGGCAAGTCCATGGCCTTCGTCGGGGACTCCGTCGCGCGCAACCACATGCAGTCGCTCATGTGCCTGCTCGCCGAGGTACATGCCCACTTCCACTAGATCGATCACCGTTGCGTTGCCATCTTGAGCTCGCTCGATCGCGTGTGTTGATTTCTCGGTTACCGCCCGGCGCGCGCATGTGCATGCAGGTGGAGCACCCGAGGGAGATCGAGCCCAAGGACTGCGTGCACTGCACGCGCAAGTACCACTACCGGGAGCACGACTTCACGGTGTGCGTGTTCTGGACGCCGTTCCTGGTGCGGTGGAACCTGACGCGCGCCGGCGGGCAGCAGTTCATGGACCCGCACAACGTGTACCTGGACGAGCCGGACCCGGAGTGGAGCCGCGACGTCGCTGGCTACGACTACGTCGTCCTCAACGGCGCCAAGTGGTTCACCCGCCCCACCGTGCTCTACGAGGGCGGCCGCCTCCTCGGCTGCGCCAACCTCGACGGCTGCGAGGCCAAGTACAACGCCACCGCCGTGGCCCCGCACTACGCGGTGCGCGCGTCGTTCCGGACCGCGCTCCGGGCGCTCGCCGGGTTCCGCGGCCGGGTGGTCGTCCGGACGGTGGCGCCCCCGCACTACGAGAACGGCAAATGGTACGACGGAGGAAACTGCCTGAGGACGGGGCCCATGCGGAGCAACGAGACCAGTCTACCGGAGACCGAGGCCGCGTTTCACGTCGCGCAGGTGGAGGAGTTCTGGACCGCGTCGGCGGCGGGGAGGTTCGTGCTGATGGACGAGAGCAGTCCTCCGGAGACCGAGGTCGCGTTCCACGCTGCGCAGGTGGAGGAGTTCCGGGCCGCGTCGGCGGCGGGGAGGTTCGTGCTGATGGACGTGAGCGAGATGATGCAGATGAGGGGCGACGGGCACCCCGGGCAGTACGGGCACTGGCCGCACGAGAAGGTCGGCTTCGGCATCGACTGCGTGCACTGGTGCCTGCCCGGCCCCGTCGACGCTTGGAGCGAGGTGCTGCTCCATTTGCTGACATGATTGGCATCCTGCTAATTTTTATTCGTCCTAATTGTAGTTGCACAAACGGAATGGATTTCGATGCAGCGTGTTATGCATGTGCATGTGTTGTGTAGCTTTTTTCCGGTGGTTTTACGGCATGGTCAAAAAATCCGGCCCGACCAGGTCGGGTAAAAACGGCCCGGCCCGTAAAACCTTTACAGGAGGACCCGAAACCACCTGCAATTCTAGTATATATACTGGCTCTGGGACATTTTAGGGTTCTCATCCCTCTTTTCCCCCGCCCGCCCCGGCAGCGTTGCTTTCACTCCAACGACAAAATCAAGTGACTTCTGGCGTCGTTTTTTGGCAAGGTTAGGCACCCAAGGCGAGAGGAGATGTCGTGCGCGGGATCCGGGAGGGGCGGCCGAGAGGGGCTTGGCAGCCGCGAGGCGCGGGGGGACGACGGCCGCGGGAGGCTCGACGGCGACCTGCCCCACAAGCGCCACAACGACACGGAGGCCGGGAGCTTCTCCCTCCACCTGCCTGTGGAGGATTGGTGGAAGGAGCAGGCGCGCATCCGCGGCACCGGCGCACGGGCGTGGAGGAACTTCCAGCGCCTCGACCACATCTTCTTCCCCGCGCTCAAACGTCGCTAGGAGGCGGAGAAGGCGTGGTTCGAGGCCAAGGAGGTCGCCGCCACTGGAGATGAAGCTGTTAGAAGAGTACCAGCTCACACAAGTCCTCTCCAGCACCCTCATGTACCACCACCTCCACGGCAACCGCCGGCAACGACGATGACAGCGATGATGGCGATGAGTAGATCTAGTATGTAGTATGCACCACATTTAAGTATGAAGTGTTTAATTTCCGTTCGTATTAGCTATGAACTCCGGTATGGTATGTAGTATGAACTCCGGTACGCTATGTTTGAACTCCCGTGATCTAGTTTAAGCGCGAACTGCAAGTTTGAATATAAGGTATCGATATGAAGGATCTATTATGGTTAAGCTTCCGATGTCTTGCAAAAATCATTTCTGGGATACCGTAAACGAGTTTTGCGGGACGGCCGGTTGCAGGATCTGCTAGAAATGCTCTACCCCGCGGACACTGATGCAGGAGCCGGTCATCCAATTATGTCTGCATACATTTTAAACCGGATTTCAACAAATTTGACGAATTACATGCAAACCGGAGAATTCTCATCTAAACCGAAGCACATTCTTTACATTTTTAACATATTTTACTATACAAAAGTGACTAAACCTAGTCTAAATCTACGGCGGCGGCCGTCCTCCAAGTCCTTGTAGTTCCCCTCCATGCCCATGTCAGGTGGCCGTGTGCATGTCCGACAAATATGAGATCCGTGAAGTGAAGTTGTGGTCGCCTAGGACGAAGTTAGGACATGTGAGACAGACTGACCGAATTGGGACTCAGGCCCCGCCGCCTCCCAAGCACTACTCCTCGTCGGAGTCCATGACATGTCCGTCACTAGTGGATATGAGGTCGACGATGACGTCAATGGGGTAGCCTTGTCATCGTAGTTGCGCCAACGAAGAACAGTTGATGGCGCAAACGCCACACAACTGTTGGCATTCTCGTTCATGACTGCCTGCGCTGTCAGCACCGCCTCCACGTCTGCCTGCACCATGCCCTGGTTGTAGGCGGCACAAGGGTGTGCGGCCTCGTATAGCTTCCACTGCTCGGCAACGAACTTGGGGTTCTCCACAGTCATGTCCGCTATGGCCTCCTCTCACGCCGACCGATGTGGCTCTCGTTGCTCCGCCATAGCGGTGTTGAATTGTGCATGCGCCTGGTCCATGGTTCAAGCCGGTACGGAACAGTGCGGATAGGATTGCCGACTCACTGTTGGAGGCCGCCTCCATCATTCGGTCATCGTTGAAGACATCTGGGGAGCTAGCCAGTAGGACAACCTTTATATCGACCTTGCACGACAGCCCTACCAGTCTTCTGCAAGGGCAGATAGCTAATGCTTCTGTTCGGCTCTCCCATAACGCGGTACAATTTGCGGTCACGGTGGAGGTGGTGTATGGAGAATGACGTGAAGCAGGCCGATTGTGTATTGCGGTTTGTGTCGGGCGTTGCCTCGTTTAAATAGAGGATGTCGGCTAGGCCAATCAGTGGGGTGTGTCCATGCCTGCACCAGAGAGGGTTTCTTGACCGGCGTGAATGTTTAATGCTCGCATGCGGGCAGACAGGGTGTCCGGTTGAATGTAGAAGATATTAGTCTCATCTCGTCCACTCACGTAGCTTCGACATTGAACAAACACGGAGAACGGGACATCACGCGGGTGGTGCTCCCGGCCGATACTCCGCTTTAATGCCGGCACCAGTGAGAGGCCGCGTCCGCTCTGGGCCGACATGAATGCGGTGTTGGCGCTCTCGAGCGACATGAATGTGTGGCAACCGCTTTGAGCGGGAGAGGATTTTGGGTGGGACCGGGGTGTCGAACGACTATGTGGCAGCGGTCTGAACGCTTGCAAAGCTCCCAGGTTTGCTTCCGATTTGAGGGAAAACGGAGTCTGGATCAATAAGTTACTGCGTTGGATGACTTGCGACGTCCAGACTGCTCGATACACATGGATAAGTGCGGTTTAAAAGTCAGCATTGGAGACCCTTAAACATAGTTTTGCGATAACCTTTTTGTCTCCAAGTAGGGCAGGCTGCATTGCCATCCGTCGTGCCTCGTCTATTTTTGTTCAATGCAGTAGCAGAAAAGTGAACAATGCTCCACATACAACCAGCGTCTTAGGGCATATCCAATACTAACCAGCAAATTCGCTCCCGCATTCGTTCACGGACAGGGGACAAGTTCACGAACAGTGATGTGAGAGCCAGCTCCAACTGTATATCTTATATGTCCGTTTCTATTCTCTTAAGAAGTATTATCTTTCCATCTAAACATGAGTTTTACCTACTTATTTAGAGGAAGGCATGATGCTTAGCTAGCTTCTGCCAAATCTATCTAGTAATTTGGCTAGCTACATAGCGAGCTGAAACGTCTCCCACATGTCTATAATTTATGAAGTATTCGTGCTATATTTACATCAGTTATATATGGTTTTGATGCACTTTTATATTATTTTTGTGGACTGACCTATTAATTTAGTGTCCAATGCCAATTCCTATTTTTTGTCTATTCCTTTGTTCTGCAGAAAACCATACCAAACGAAATCCAAACGCGATAAAAATTTACGGTGATTTTTTTAGAACATAAGAGACCTTCGAAGCTTCAGGGAAGGACCAGAAGACCCGGGAGGATGCCACAAGTTCACATGGCGCGCCCTAGGGGTTCAGAAGTGCCATCTGATCTTGTGGGCCCCTTGAAACTCCTTTTGGTGTGATTCCAACGCTGAAAAATTCCATAAATCGAGAAACCCCTAGAAAGTAACCTAGAACTTTTACTTCGTCGCCACAAGCCTCTGTTCCAAAGTGATCTCATCTAGAGGCCTTTTCCGACAACCTGTCGAAGGGGGAAACTATCACGGAGGCCACTTTCATCATCCTTGCTGCCTCCATGGTGATGCATGAGTAGTTCACCCTCGGGGCTAAGGGTATGTACTAGTAGCTATGTGTTTAATCTCTCTCTTTTGATCTTGATAGGACACAATCTTAATGTACCATGTGGTTTGTTAATATAGTTGGATCATATGGTGTTCTTCCCCTCTATCTCTTTTGCGGTGAATTTAATCATTCTTTTTGAGGTTTCTTTGTTATTGGATTGAATACATTAGATTTGAGATCACTTGATGCATATCTCACTTGCAGATACTCGTGGTGACATTGCGGTATCTAAGTGACATTCGAGTTGATTAATGCATATCATATGGTGTTGCCGGAGTAAAATCTCTAGAACTATTCGTGACACTTTGGGGTGGTTCAATTGATTGAGTGGAAACACAACTTTGAGGTGGTTTACTACCTACGTGATTTCATCCTACTTTCTTCAATGGGACTATAAATTTTGGAGCAATTCTTTGCCATATTTGAGGGATTATTATATGATTTCATTACATTAGTAATGTTGAGAGATTGGACTAGTGAAAGTATGAATCGTTTTGCTTGTTGTTTTCTATTCATTACCTTACTATTTTTAATTGTTCATATTATAAAAACCTATTTGTATCATCCATATTACACTTGTATCAGCATCGCTTCACCGAGCTAGTGCACCTATACAATTGACAACTGTATTGGTTGTGTTGGGGACATAAGAGACTCTTTGTATTTGATTACAAGGTTGTTTGAGAGAGAGCGTCTTCATCCTATACCTCTCACAGATTGATAAACTTTAGGTCATCCACTTGAGAAAAAATTGTTGTTGTCCTACAAAACTCTTCGCTTGAAGGCCCAACAAAGTATACAAGAATAAAGTTATGTAGTAGGCATCACTATATTCTGCCAAATCTATGAAGCAATAGCTTGCTTCTATTTTCTTGCTTGTGCCAAATCATTGTATGATTAGTAGTAGCATTTTAGGCACACTATTTGGCGGAACCAATCTAGCTAGCTTTTACATGCTTGCTTCTGCCAAATCTTGTACCATTTGAAGAAAAATATGAAATAAAAAGAGCGAAACAAACTGATTACTGGCTTCCATCAACTTCAAACATGCTATCCACCAAATGCCTAATCACCTTCCGGCAAATCTAAATAGCAGCAGGAGCGGCCTTCCGCCATATACGTGAAGAGCAGAGGGTACTAGTGGCTTTTGGTTTGTTATGTGGATGTCTGGACACCCGTAAAGCCCCCTTTGTTTGTCTCTAGTTTGTGGGGAAATGGACGTCCGAACATGTGGGCGGACCGATGGGACTACGTTGGATGGCAAACTTATTCTAGATAGTGCGGTCCAGACGGATGCAGGGGATTTGAGGGTCCTCTTTAGAGACGCCCTTATGAGATTAGTTGTGTGGCTTAGTTGAGACCTTTTGATTGGATAGACATCAGGGTTAGGGGCCCGCGGGAGGAGATCAATTATAAAGAGATTCGTAAAATGCCTGTTAAAAGGCTGTATATTTAGAATTATTGCAGAAAAGTGCCTCAATTAGTCAAGGAATGGCTATTTCTAAATCGAATGTAGTAATGTTCATTCTAATCGATGAATATTATGAAATAGGTTCCACCCCACTTAATAATAGATAAAGTGTCACAAAGACTTACAAAAGATTCATGCAACACTGAGAACCAACAACCAACTCATGTAGTTATGGGAATCTAGCCGGACACCAGTCCGCAAGAACTTCATGGAGGCATGTTAGGACTGAGAGTATATCGACCAGAGTGGGGGTGAATGGGACATTCAGAATTTCTTCAATAAGTTTTGAACTGGTCCCAAACACAGCAGCGGAGTAAACTGAAGGATGGAAAGAACTGAATTAATCTTCGTCTTCAGAAGCATATTCCTCGATGAAAGATGTAATAATAGTGCGATCTTGGGAAATCACAGGTTTAACTACGATGAGTGTTATGCAACAAGCAAACAGATGCAGTAATATGAGACAAAACATGGTACGGAAGATGAGAGGCACACAAGATGGTTAATAGAGGTGAAATGATGATGACCACACAGAGTGAAGAAAATGCAGCAGAATGATATATGAAGATAAACTTATGCAAATGACAACAGGGGCGACAGATGAAGTAAATCTATGATAAAGGATAATTATTAGATATACTGTCAACACAAAGCGCGAAAGTAAACTGCTGAAGGAAATGCAGTAAAGTAGATTGAACCAGTGGTGCTCGATGGCGATAGAGAGATTTGGAAGACCAGTTCACCCTTCTGCCAAAGGGCTACATCTGGTTGGAGGGGTTGTGACTTAACATGGAAGATAAACTCTCTTCACCCTATTCTCCTTCAACTCGAAGCTGCTCAGACGCCAGTTGATTTCACTTGTGGTAGATCCTTGTCGGCGATCTCCAACCTTCATCGACCTTCGCGAACCACAATCGTTCTTAGTTGCTGAAGATCTAGCTCGGTGAAGACAACAACTTTTCAACACTCGAGCGGAAACCTATTCATCTAGAGAGCACGCATCTCTCAAGAGTAATAGGTACAGGAACTCTAACTCAGAACCACTGTGATGCTAAACCACTGTCTAAGTTTGGGCTCTTGATTTTCTCTCGGTGGATCTTCAACTCAAATCACTCAGAGAGGGGTTGCTCAAATCAATCTTCTTAGAAATCTCAAGTGGAGCAGCCAATGAACATTGATGGAGCAGGGTGGCTATTTATAGCCGTAGCCTTCACTGATGGGAAAAGACCAATTGGACATTGAGAGCAGCCAATGGCTGAATGACACGAGTCCAACGGACGGATTTGAGCACAAGGTAACATTACTTGAGGCACAAGTAATGCTAACTCCTCGGTCTAAGACAAATCTCTCACAACGAAGAAGATCATGGTCTCTTGCTGACAAGTATTTACTCGGAACACAAAGAGATTTCTCTTGCAACTTTCATAGGTTTTTGCTAAGCATCACAGCGGATCTAAGCTTCGAGAACCTATACCCCTCTTCATAGTACGGAGGCCCTATGGCTCAAATAAATGAAGGAAGAACAACGAAATGAATACTGCATCTTCACTTAGTCTCAACTTCCATTCACTGGAGTCAGTTTCTACGGAAGACCATACCGAAACATATGCTCTGCTTCAGTAGTAAATGTTCAAGGGGATAATTCTTTCACATAAAACTTTTCGTCTATATAACTTCATCAGATATAGCTCGTTCTTCTGTGCAACGCATATATACTTCGGTGAAGTTCCTCGAACTTACCACCAGAGACAACATTCTCTTCGGTTCTGTATGGACTATTTCTCTCTGTATGCACTATCAAGCAAATCAGTCCATACCTGTTTCTGTCAACAATCTTCAAACAGAAGGTAGGCAGATATTGCACCAACAATCTCCCCCTTTTTGGATGATTGTTGGCAAAACAGATCACATCGAAGGATAGACAATGAATGGAATGTAATGCGAAGGATAATAAAAGACAAGAGATAATTACGAAGATAAAACATGCTCCCCCTGAAGATATGCATTATAGCATAATAAAAACTGGAGGGAGTCGAGGTAATTCTTCGTATGAATGTCATTGACAAATGATCTTATACTTGACTTCTTTCAATGCACTCGATGGTGTCTAAGGTGATTCCTGACACAATATCTTCAAAAAGAATTAGATATAGCTTACACTTTGAAATATTTTGTGATGAAGGATGTAACATGAAGGTTTTCTCAGAACACAATTTGAATCCACACGAGATGTATGTTTCCTACATGTTAGATATTCGATATGATTAGAGCATTATAAGATAATAATATGTTGCGCTCGGAGTGGATATGCTTCAGAAGTAGTTTTCCTGCGATACAGAAGATAATAGAAGGGATAACAACGAGGGGAAACACTCTATCAGTCAAACATATAGCCTTCACAGCATAAGGCATTAAAGCTTAGAATAATTTCTCTTTCTGCAAGGTTACATAATGAATGATAACAATCATATCCAACCATAACAGGTATAATTCATTTAGTATGATCATTTGACGATTCCCTGTTCTTCTTTGAAGAGCAACCACTTTCCCTGCATTGTAGATAAATATTGAAGATAGTCACTACAAGGGAGAAAGCTTTTGATGGTACCTGCAAACAGATAGTACGAAGAAAATAACATTGCAGGGGGTTATTAACTGTTGGAAATATGCCCTAGAGGCAATAATAAATTAGTTATTATTATTATATTTAATTGTTCATGATAATCGTTTATTATCCATGCTAGAATTGTATTGATAGGAAACTTAGATACATGTGTGGATACATAGACAACACCATGTCCCTAGTAAGCCTCTAGTTGACTAGCTCGTTGATCAATAGATGGTTACAGTTTCCTGACCATGGATATTGGATGTTGTTGATAACGGGATCACATCATTAGGAGAATGATGTGATGGACAAGACCCAATCCTAAGCCTAGCACAAAGATCGTGTAGTTCGTATGCTAAAGCTTTTCTAATGTCAAGTATCATTTCCTTAGACCATGAGATTGTGCAACTCCCGGATACCGTAGGAGTGCTTTGGGTGTGCCAAACGTCACAACGTAACTGGGTGGCTATAAAGGTTCACTACAGGTATCTCCGAAAGTGTCTGTTGGGTTGGCACGAATCAAGACTGGGATTTGTCACTCCGTGTAACGGAGAGGTATCTCTGGGCCCACTCGGTAGGACATCATCATAATGTGCACAACGTGACCAAGGAGTTGATCACGGGATAATGTGTTACGGAACGAGTAAAGAGACTTGCCGGTAACGAGATTGAACAAGGTATCGGGATACCGACGATCGAATCTCGGGCAAGTATCGTACCGATGGACAAAGGGAATTGTATACGGGATTGATTGAATCCTTGACATCGTGGTTCATCCGATGAGATCATCGTGGAGCATGTGGGAGCCAACATGGGTATCCAGATCCCGCTGTTGGTTATTGACCGGAGAGTTGTCTCGGCCATGTCTGCATGACTCCCGAGCCCGTAGGGTCTACACACTTAAGGTTCGATGACGCTAGGGTTATAGGGAATGGATGTATGTGGTTAACGAATGTTGTTCGTAGTCCCAGATGAGATCCCGGACGTCACGAGGAGTTCCGGAATGGTCCGGAGGTAAAGATTTATATATGGGAAGTCATCATACGGTCACCAGAATAATTCGGGGGTTACCGGTATTGTACCGGGACCACCGGAGGGGTTCCGGGGGTCCACCGGGAGGGTCCACCTGCCCCGGAGGGCCCTATGGGCTGTATGTGGAGAGGGACCAGCCCCTTAGTGGGCTGGGCGCCTCCCCCCCTAGGGCCCATGCGCCTAGGGTTTGGGGGAACCCTAAAGGGGGGGCGCCTCCCTTGCCTTGGGGGCCAAGGCAACCCCCCTTGGCCGCCGCCCCCTCCTCAGATTGGATCTGAGGGGGCCGGCCCCCCTCTCCCTTGCCCCATATATATGTGGGGGTTGGGAGGGTAGCCGCACCGAAGTCTTGGCGCAGCCCTCCCCCTCTCCCAAGTCCTCCTCGTCTCTTGCGGTGCTTGGCGAAGCCCTGCTGGAGTACCACGCTCCTCCACCACCACCACGCCGTCGTGCTGCTGCTGGATGGAGTCTTCCCCAACCTGTCCTTCTCCCCTTGCTGGATCAAGGCGTGGGAGACGTCACCGGGCTGTACGTGTGTTGAACACGGAGGTGCCGTCCGTTCGGCACTAGGATCATCGGTGATTTGGATCACGACGAGTACGACTCCATCAACCCCGCTCACTTGAACGCTTCTGCTTAGCAATCTACAAGGGTAGGTAGATGCACTCTCCTTCCCCTCATTGCTAGATTACTCCATAGATTGATCTTGGTGATGCGTAGAAAATTTTGAATTTCTGCTACGTTCCCCAACAGTGGCATCATGAGCTAGGTCTATGCGTAGTTTCTATGCACGAGTAGAACACAAAGTAGTTGTGGGCGTCGATTTTGTCAATTTACTTGCCGTTACTAGTCTTATCTTGATTCGGCGGCATTGTGGGATGAAGTGGCCCGGACCAACCTTACACGTACGCTTACGTGAGACCGGTTCCACCGATTGACATGCACTAGTTGCATAAGGTGGCTGGCGGGTGTCTCTCTCTCCCACTTTAGTCGGATCGGATTCGATGAACAGGGTCCTTATGAAGGGTAAATAGAAATTGGCAATTCACGTTGTGGTTTTCACGTAGGTAAGAAACGTTCTTGCTAGAAACCTATAGCAGCCATGTAAAAACTTGCAACAACAATTAGAGGACGTCTAACTTGTTTTTGCAGCATATGCCTTGTGATGTGATATGGCCAAAAGGATGTGATGAATGATATATGTGATGTATGAGATTGATCATGTTCTTGTAATAGGAATCACGACTTGCATGTCGATGAGTATGACAACCGGCAGGAGCCATAGGAGTTGTCTTTATTTATTTATGACCTGCGTGTCAACATAAACGTCATGTAATTACTTTACTTTATTGCTAAAGCGTTAGCCATAGTAGTAGAAGTAATAGATGACGAGACAACTTCAAGAAGACACGATGATGGAGATCATGATGATGGAGATCATGATGTCATGCCGATGACAACGATGATCATGGAGCCCCGAAGATGGAGATCAAAAGGAGCAAAATGATATTGGCCATATCATGTCACTATTTGATTGTATGTGATGTTTATCATGTTTTACATCTTATTTGCTTAGAACGACGGTATCTTAAATAAGATGATCTCTCGCTAAAATTTCAAGAAAGTGTTCCCCCTAACTGTGCACCATTGCGAAGGTTCGTTGTTTCAAAGCACCATGTGATGATCGGGTGTGATAGATTCTAACGTTCGAATACAATGGGTGTAAGCCAGATTTACACACGCAATACACTTAGGTTGACTTGACGAGCCTAGCATGTACAGACACGGCCTCAGAACACGAAAGACCGAAAGGTCGAGCATGAGTCATATAGAAGATACGATCAACATGAAGATGTTCATCGATGTTGACTAGTCCGTCTCACGTGATGACCGGACACGGCCTAGTTGACTCGGATCATGTTTCACTCAGATGACTAGAGGGATGTCTATCTGAGTGGGAGTTCATTAAATAATTTGATTAGATGAACTCAATTATCATGAACATAGTCTGAATTGTCTTCGCAAATATGTTGTAGATAAATAGCTCACGTTGTAGCTCCCTGTTTCAATACGTTCCTAGAGAAATATTAAGTTGAAAGATATTGTAAGCAATGATGTGGACTAGGTCCGTAGTCCGAGGAGTGTCCTCACTGCTACACAAAAGGCTTACGTCTTTGATGCACCGCTCGATGTGCAAACCCCTACAACGTCGTCTGTGGATGTTGTGAACACCTGACAGACACATCCTGATGACTACTTGATAGTTTAGTGCACCATACTTTATGGCTTAGAATCGGGATTCCAATGACGTTTTGAATGCCATAGAACATATGAGATGTTCGAAGAGCTGAAATTGGGATTTCAGGCTCATGCCCGTGTTGAGAGGTGTGAGACCTCTAACAAGTTCTTTTGCCAACAAGATGGAGGAGAATAGCTCAGCTAGTGAGCATGTGCTCAGAATGTCTGGGTGCTACAATCACTTAAATCAAGTGGGAGTTAAACTTCCAGATAAGATAGTGATTGATAGAGTTCTCTAGCCACTATCACTAAGCTACTAGATCTTCGTGATGAACTATGACATGCAAGGGATGGAATTGATCCCAGAGCTGTTCGCGGTGCTTAAGACCGCAAAAGGTAGAAATCAAGAAGGAGCATCAAGTGTTGATGGTTTATCAAGACCACTGGTTTCAAGAAGGGCAAGGGCTAGAAGGGAAACTTCATGGATGGCAAACCAGTTGCCGCTCAAGTGAAGGAGCCCAAGGTTCAACCCAAACCCGAGACTAAGTGCTTCTATTGTAAAGGGAACGGCCACTGGTAGCGGAGTTACCCCAAATGCATGGTAGATAAGAAGGCTGGCAACTTCAACAAAATTTATATGTGTTATTAATGTGTACCTCACTAGTACTCTTGGTAGCACCTGGGTATTGGATACCGGTTCAGTTACTATTATTGGTGACTTGAAGCAAAAGCTACGGACTAAACGGAGACTGGCTAAGGGGGAGGTGACGATGTGTGTTGGAAGTGTTTCCAAAGTTGATGAGATCACCATTGCACGCTCCATCTACCTTCGGGATTAGTATTGAACCTAGATAAATGTTATCAGGTGTCTACGTTGAGCATGAATATGATTAGATCATGTTCATTGCAATACGGTTATTCACTTAAGTTAGAGAATAATGGTTATTCTGTTTACATGAATAATACCTTTCATGGTCATGCACCCTATGTGAATGGTTCATTGAATCTCGGTCGTGGTAATACACATGTTCACGCCAAAAGATGTAGAGTTAATAATGATAGTACCACTTTCTTTTGGCACTGCCGCTTAGGTCATATTGGCGTAAGATGCATGAAGAAACTCCATATTGATGGATGTTTGGAGTCACTTGATTTTGAATCGCTTGACACATGCGAGCCATGCCTCATGGGCAGGATGACTAAGACCCAGTTTTCAGGTACAATGAAACGGGCAAGTGACTTGTTGGAAATCATGCATGCTGATGCGTGTGATCCAATGAGAATTGAAGCGTGCAGTGGATATTGCTATTTCCTCATCTTCACCGACAATTTGGGTAGATATAGGTATATCTACTTAATGAAGCACAAGTCTGAAACGTTTGAAAAGTTCAAGCGATTTCAGAGTGAAATTAAGAATCATCATAACAATAAGATCATGTTCCTACGATCTGATCAAAAGGGGATTTTTTGAGTTATGAGTTTGGCAATCACTTAAGACATTGTGGAATTGTTTCACAGTTGAAGCCACCTGGAACACCACAAGGTAATGGTGTGTCCGGACGTCATAATCGAACCCTATGAGATATGGTGCGATCTATGATGTCTCTTATCAATCTACCGTTTTCATTTTGAGGTTATGCATTAGAGACAGCTGCATTCACTTTAGATAGAACACCATCTAAGTCCATTGAGACGGCGTCGTATGAACATTGTTTTGGCAAGAAACCAAAGTTATCGTTTCTTAATGTTTGGGGCTGCGATGCTTAAGGCTTCAGCCGGAGAAGCTCGAACCCAAAGCGGACAAACACATCTTCATAGGATACCCAAAGGTGACAGTAGGGTATACCTTCTATCTCAGATCCGAGGGCAAATTGTTTGTCGCTAAAAACGGGTCCTTTCTCAAGAAGGAGTTTCTCTCGAAAGAATTGAGTGGGAGGAAGATAAAACTTGATGAGGTTGTCGAACCTTTATTTCAACCAGAGAATGATGCAACACAGAAAGATGTTTTCTGTGGCACCTACGTCTGTTGAATAGGAAGTTAATGATAGTGATCATGAAGCTTCGGATCAAGTTGCTATCGAACCTCGTAGGTCGACAAGGATATGTACTACTCCTAAGTGGTACGGTAATCCTGTCTTAGATATCATGTTGTTAGACAACAATGAACCTATGAGCTATGGAGAAGCGATGGTGGGCCCGTATTCCGACAAATGGTTAGAAGCCATGAAATCCGAGATAGGATCCATATATCAGAACAAAGTATGGACTTTGGTGGACTTGCCCGATGATCGGCAAGCCATTGAGATAAATGGATCTTTAAGAAGAAGACGGACGTGGGCGGTAATGTTACCGTCTATGAAGCTCGACTTGTGGGAATGAGTCTTTTCACAAGTTCAAGGAGTTGACTACGATGAGAGTTTCTCACCCGTAGCGATGCTTAAGTCCGTCGGAATCATGTTAGCATTAGCTGTATTTTTCGATTATGAAATCTAACAGATGGATGTCAAAGCAAGTTTTCTTACCAGTTTTCGTAAGAAAGAGTTTTATGTGATACAATCAAGGTTTTGTCGATCCTAAGGATGCTAAAAGGTATGCTGGCTCCAGCAATCCTTCTATGGACTAGAGCAAGCATCTCGGAATCGGAATATATGTTTTGATGGAGTGATCAAAGCTTTTAGGTTTATACAATGTTTGCTAGAAACTTGTATTTACAAGAAAGTGAGTGGGAGCACTACAACATTTCTGATAAGTATATGTGGATGACATATTGTTGATCAGAAATAATGTAGAATTTCTGGAAAGCATAAACGGTTGTTTGAAGAGTGTTTTTCAAAGGAAGACCTGGATAAAGCTGCTTACAAATTGGGCATCAAGATCTATAGAGATAGATCAAGACGCCTGATGATACTTTCAAAGAACGCACACCTTGACATGTTTTTGAAGGAGTTCAAAATAGATCAGTCAAAGAAGGGGTTCTTACCTAAGTTGTAAGGTGTGAAGTTGAGTAAGACTCAAAGCTTGACCACGGCATAAGAAAGAGAAAGGACGAAGGTCGTCCCCGATGCTTTTGTCATAGGCTCTATACGGTATGCCATGCTGAAGTACCGCACCTGATGTGTGCCTTGCCACATGTCTGGCAGGAGGGTACAAAGGTGATCTAGGAGTAGATCACCAGATAGCGGTCAAAATTATCCTTAGAGGAATAAGGAAATGTTTCTCGGTTATGGAGGTGATAAAGAGTTCGACGTAAAGAGTTACGTCGATGCAAGCTTAACACCTATCCGGATAGCTCTGAGTAGAGATACCGGATATGTATAATGGAGCAACAATTTAGAATAGCTCCAAGTGGAACGTGGCAGCAGCATCTACGATATAAAGTTTTGCGAAATACATAGGGATCAGAATATGGCAAGACCCGTTGACTACAACCTCTCTCACAAGCATAACATGATCAAACCTAGAACTCTTTGAGTGTTTCTCACATAGTGATGTGAACTAGATCATTGAGTCTAGTAAACTCTTGGATGTTGGTCACATGACGATGTGACCTGTGAGTGTTAATCACATGGCGATGTGAACTAGATTATTGACTCTACTGCAAGTGGGAGACAGTTGGAAATATGCCCTAGAGGCAATAATAAATTAGTTATTATTATTATATTTCATTGTTCATGATAATCGTTTATTATCCATGCTAGAATTGTATTGATAGGAAACTCAGATACATGTGTGGATACATAGACAACACCATGTCCCTAGTAAGCCTCTAGTTGACTAACTCGTTGATCAATAGATGGTTACAGTTTCCTGACCATGGACATTGGATGTTGTTGATAATGGGATCACATCATTAGGAGAATGATGTGATGGACAAGACCCAATCCTAAGCCTAGCACAAAGATCGTGTAGTTTGTATGCTAAAGCTTTTCTAATGTCAAGTATCATGTCCTTAGACCATGAGATTGTGCAACTCCCGGATACCGTAGGAGTGCTTTGGGTGTGCCAAACGTCACAACGTAACTGGGTGGCTATAAAGGTTCACTACAGGTATCTCCGAAAGTGTCTATTGGGTTGGCACGAATCAAGACTGGGATTTGTCACTCCGTGTAACGGAGAGGTATCTCTGGGCCCACTCGGTAGGACATCATCATAATGTGCACAATGTGACCAAGGAGTTGATCATGGGATGATGTGTTACGGAACGAGTAAAGAGACTTGCCGGTAACGAGATTGAACAAGGTATCGGGATACCGACGATCGAATCTCGGGCAAGTATCATACCGATGGACAAAGGGAAATGTATACGGGATTGATTGAATCCTTGACATCGTGGTTCATCCGATGAGATCATCGTGGAGCATGTGAGAGCCAACATGGGTATCTAGATCCCACTGTTGGTTATTGACCGGAGAGTTGTCTCGGCCATGTCTGCATGACTCCCGAGCCCGTAGGGTCTACACACTTAAGGTTCGATGATGCTAGGGTTAGAGGGAATAGATGTACGTGGTTACCGAATGTTGTTTGGAGTCCCGGATGAGATCCCGGACATCACGAGGTGTTCTGGAATGGTCCGGAGGTAAAGATTTATATATGGGAAGTCACCATACGGTCACCGGAATAATTCGGGGGTTACCGGTATTGTACCGGGACCACCAGAGGGGTTCCGGGGGTCCACCGGGAGGGTCCACCTGCCCCGGAGGGCCCTATGGGCTGTATGTGGAGAGGGACCAGCCCCTTAGTGGGCTGGGCGCCTCCCCCCTAGGGCCCATGCGCCTAGGGTTTGGGGGAACCCTAAAGGGGGGGCGCCCCCCTTGCCTTGGGGGGCAAGGCAACCCCCCTTGGCCGCCGCCCCCTCCTCAGATTGGATCTGAGGGGGCCGGCCCCCCCTCTCCCTTGCCCCTATATATATGTGGGGGTTGGGAGGGCAGCCGCACCGAAGTCTTGGCGCAGCCCTCGCCCTCTCCCAAGTCCTCCTCGTCTCTTGCGGTGCTTGGCGAAGCCCTGCTGGAGTACCAACCTCCTCCACCACCACCACGCCATCGTGCTGCTGCTGGATGGGGTCTTCCCCAACCTCTCCTTCTCCCCTTGCTGGATCAAGGCGTAGGAGAAGTCACCGGGCTGTACGTGTGTTGAACATGGAGGCACAAGCAGGAGTAGCAGTATGGACACTCGAATACTTGGCGCAGTGAACATTTGGCTTGAAGATAAGAGTATTGGTTGTGTCTGTAATTTCATCAACATGTCCGACAAATAGCATTTCAGTTGAAGCAAAACGCTTTGGGAGTATAGGAGTTTGTCTTTGATGCGAGGAATAGCAAGTAAGTCCAGGTAGTCATACTCCCTCAAGATGCCCTTTTAAGTTAACTGCTTACGAGAATAATGTTGCCTTAACAGAGTCCAAGAGCGCTTCTTTGCCTCCTTCTCATGAAAAAGAATTTTGCGAGTATGATTATGAAGTAAATTTTGCTCAGTCATCAACTCCATCTTTTCCTTTCGATCCAGCTTGATGTGGATTTCCAGCGTTTTTTGTGCAAATGCAAATCTCATAGAGAGATGGATTTTCCTCACAAGGGATTTCAACCCTGGCTTTCTTGACCTTTGGAGCATTTTTAGACGCAGACGCAGTGCCAACAGCACCAACAGGTTCCTTCCCTTTTCCAACACCCTTCATGATGCGCAGAGTGTCACAAACTGGATGCATGGATACTTTCGGAATATAAGCCCAGAAGAATTTCTCATTGATGAGTTGCTCGATTACAAACATGATCCATGGAGCATGGCTTTAATGATTGAGGGTTGCCAGCTGCACAAGCCAAATTGCGAATGAAAAGATCAGGAACATCGAAGCGAATTCCTTGAGAGATGGCCAGAAGTGCATTTCCCACAATGCCATTGATGGACTTTGGTATGTTCGTTGGCGTGAGAGTATTGCCCAGAATGTGAAACATCACTTTGTTGTCATAGGCCAACTTCTTCGAATCTACATCAATGCATCCATCACCAACCATGGTGGGATCCATTAGAATGTGGAGTTGTGCTTTAGACACATCCCATAAATGCAACATGTGTTCTCTATTATTTTCGAACTCGCACCGAGGAAGATTTATCATGGCCAAAAACTGGTCTGCCGAGCATTTGATCTTTTCTCTGCCAGTCATCCATCAAGAATCCTGGTTGAGGTGTTTCCAAGCTCTCCAGAGATATACAATGTGGTATAGAACTGAAGGATAATTTCTCTGTTCCAGCCATGATTGAAGTACATGAATTCTTTCAGAAGGGCGTGTTCAATATGCTCGATTGCATGGTGGAAACAAGGTATTTCTTCAAGCTCAGCGAAGTTTAATATCTTGTGATTGAAAATCCTATTCTTGCCGAACAAGATCCGAGCATAATATATGGCTTGTTCTTCAGTCCAAAACCTCGGTGATAGTAAGGTTCTTTCTCCTTCGTATGGGCTGACCGCAAAGAAAGCTAGCTTCGAATGATGAAGCTGCTCATTAAAAGCTGGACCATTCAGACCGTACTCAGCAGGAAACATGGGAAATGATTCCTAAGGATTTTTCCAATTTTCTTCATCACTTATTTCTATCAGCGGAACATCATCAGATACCGGCGCATTTTCATCGATATGCTTTAGTGGAGCAAGGGGCATTTTCACTTTCTCTGGTGCAGATGGCATTGGGGCACTTGTATGTCCTTCATTTTCCTTCGTTGGAACTCATTTAGCAGCAATTTGACTCTCAAGAACTAGGGCCTTTTCTTTCGGTGCACTCTCAACAAAGAGAGGCACGACAAATTCCTTGGACACTTGAGTCACAACTTGTTCTTTGGCAACCTCCTGGGGTACAACTGGTGGGACAACATCTTCTTCGTGGGCCATGGGCTCTTCAAATTTCTTCTCTTCTTTTTCTGGTTGTGAAGCCATAGAACAGGAGTAGGATCAACCTCCATCTGAGTAGGGGAACCAGATGAGGTGATTGGGGTGGTATTTCCTCGGGAAGCATCTTGATCCCCCTCAACCTTATCATCGTCCTTGTTGGATACGGAGGGCTCAACGTGCATTTCCTTCCGACATGATGAAACTGCCTCCTCAACCACAATCTCTTCATCAACTTTATCATGTGGGGCTTTTTGTTCGGGCATGACATTTCCTTCATCAAGATTGTTTAGAAAGATATCCATCACATCTGTCTCTTGGGAAACAGCGGGATGAATGATAACTACCGTTGGTTCAGCTTGCTTCATGGTTTCTTCCTCGTGAATAGGGTATGGTGGTATCTGTTGCAGTGGGGCAGTTGTGTCAATGGGATCATCTGTTGCAATAGTCTGAAGATGGCAATCCTTGATTGGCTTCGATTTACTGGCTCTTGCCTTGGCTTTCTGATGTTTTTCTTCTTTTTCCCTTCGCCGATCATGTTTTGCTTGACGTTCAATCTCTTCATTCCGTCGATCACACAGCTGAGAAAGATCCATCTTCATCCTTGAGTTCCACTCAATCTTATTATTCCTCATGACAGTGAGGACTTTGGTGAGCTCAAGAATCTCCTTGTTCAGCTGCTTTCTTTCAGAGTTAGTGGTAGCATCTCTCCTCATTTGCTCGAGGGTTTTATTGTCCTCGACAGCTTGATTAAGCTCCTTAAATAGTAATCTCTCCCAGCTCAAAGAAGTGTTTTGCTACCAGCTTGGTAACATCAAAAGGAAGACCTGTACTGCCCAGACCTGCTGATTTTGCATCATAGGCAGCACTTTCAATAATGTCAATCATTAGGTTGAAGTCATATTTCAGTTCCTCTGTGGGAGCAGGAACACTTGATTTGGTTTTCTTCACAGACGTGGAAGCTTTTCTTCGGGCAGAAACTTTCTCTTCGTAGATAGGAGAGCAGAACCCGATGGTTTATCTGAGACAAGAGCATGTGCAAGCCTTGGTGACGCTCTCAATGGAGGTGAAAGTTTTGCTGGTGAGGGAGTTTGATATGGCTTGTCTAGAAGAGCTCGTTGATCATACATGGGAATTTATCGGCAACATTATCATTGGAGGAATCATCAGATGAGGCAGATGCTACCTTCTTAGACTTTCTAGCAACAGATTTGTTTCTCGAAGCACGAGGGGAAACAGACTTCCTCTTCTTCTTTTCCTTTTGGGCATAAGCCCGATCCTTCTTCTTTTGCACGTCTTGCTGAGTCAACTCAACATTTCTTTATTCCACTTCATTTTTCTTCACGGGCTTAGCTTCACGCTTGGTCTTGGCCTTGGCTGTCTTATCCACTTCTTTGGGAAAATCAGTTGTTGTCTTTAGTGAATCGGCATGAGCATTTGTGGGAGGAGCTGGCCTGACTTTTTCATTGTCTTGACTGAGGCAACCCTCAGCGATGCAATCATTCCAAGGTGGAGTGAATGTGAACAAGATCTGATCTTTAATTTAGACATTTTCATAATTAAACCAATTCTTTGCCTAGTGAAGGTGAATCCTTTGCAAACTATTCCTTTTAGTTGTAGTTTCAACTCCCATTGGAGTTTTGTAAGTCTTGGGATCAGACATCTCTGCCGCGGTGTTCCTTTCTCTACTGCGACCGCCCTTCTTGGGATTTCCGTCAGAGAACAAGGTTTTGGAATCGGTGATCTGTTCATCCTCATGCTGATTGTGAGCCGAGGCAATATCATCTTCTTCTTCAGATTCATATTTATTCTTCGGAATCTTTGGGGGCTTAGCTGCTTTTTTTCACCAGCTAACTTTGCTCTTTCATGGACATGCGGCATCTGAGGTATTTCTTCTTCAGACACAGACTGCTCTTCTGAACTATGAGCCATGACCACTCCTGAGAGAAAAATAACAATGCGAGGGAAAACAGGAAGGGGTTATAAACATGCACATAAGCATTTTGACAGAAAAACAACAGATTTTTCGGAAGCAGCAAAGGAATTCATGGTATGTATATATGCAAGATATGATCGACAGATCTACAACATGCCTTAAGGCAAAGTGACAACCTATCTAATCTGTCAAATAAATACAAACGAGCCCTAGATCCAGAATGACTAGCATGAGGGAAAACTACAAACTGCACTAGTTATAACTTAAAGAACCCAAAAGATCTACCGCAAGATAATAAAGCAAGATAAATTCGCGTCGGTAAGAACAACCCTAGAACAGAGGTAGGATAGGGCTAGCTCCAGATCTATGTGCTCTAACATGGCAGAAAAGATCATCTAAGGCAGTGCGGAAGAGAAGATGTGTCGCATTAGCGCGACCAACGACGGTGGGGCTTCACCGGAGTTGCACGGCAAGGCGCTACTTCGAGCTTGGGATCGGGCGGAGAGCGAGGGGATGAGTTTGAGGTCGAACAGAGAAAGAACAAAGGAGGAAGATGATATGTCCATTTTGCATCACGTTTTCCTACTGTCATTTATAATATTTTTATCTATAATAATGCTTTTTGGAGTATTTCTAATGCCTTTTCTCTCATAATGTGCAAGGTTTACACAAAGAAGGAGAATGCCAGCAGCTAGAATTCTGGACCTGGAAAAGCTACATCAGAGTTACCTATTCTGCACATATCCAAATGAGCTAAAAATTTACGGAGAATTATTTTGCAATATATAAAAAATACTGGAGCAAACAACTACCGGAGGAGGCCCATCAGGTGGGCACAACCCACCTGGACGCGCCAGGCCCCCCAGGCGCGCCCTGGTGGGTTGTGCCCTCCTCTGCCACCTCTGATGCCCCTCTTCTAGTATATAAGTCGTTTTGACCTAGAAAAAATGAGGAGAGGACTTTCGGGACGAAGCGCCGCTGTCTCGAGGCGGAACTTGGGCAGGAGCACTTTTGCCCACCGGTGGAGCGATTCCGCCAGGGGAACTTCCTCCCGGAGGGGAAAATCATCGACATCATTGTCACCAACAACTCTCCCATCTTGGGGAGGGCAATCTCCATCAGCATCTTCAACCGCACCATCTCCTATCAAACCCTAGTTCATCTCTTGTGTTCAATCTTTGTACCGGAACATTAGATTGGTGCTTGTGGGTGACTAGAAGTGTTGATTACATCTTGTAGTTGATTACTATATGGTTTATTTGGTGGAAGATT
Organism: Triticum dicoccoides; assembly: GCF_002162155.2. Classification (NCBI taxonomy): domain Eukaryota; kingdom Viridiplantae; phylum Streptophyta; class Magnoliopsida; order Poales; family Poaceae; genus Triticum; species Triticum dicoccoides. Next base: position 535,148,571 of record NC_041390.1, on the reverse strand, counting down.
ATATGTTCAGATCCATTATGCTATTTAATACCCCTCTAATCATGAGCATGCTTATCATTTGTGAGTAGTTACTTTTGTTCTTGATGTCATGGGAGAAATCTTGTTGCAAGTAATCATGTGAACTTGATATGTGTTTGATATTCTCATGATATGTATGTTGTGATTCCCTTAGTGGTGTCATGTGGACATCGACTACATGACACTTCACCATATTTGGGCCAAGGGAATGCATTGTGGAGTAGTTATTAGATGATGGGTTGCTAGAGTGACAGAAGCCTAAACCCTAGTTTATGCGCTACTTTGTAAGGGGCCGATTTGGATCTAAAAGTTTAATGGTATGGTTATATTTTATCTTAATGCTTTTCTCGTAGTTGCGGATGCTTGCGAGGGGGTTAATCATAAGTAAGAGGTTTGTTCAAGTAAGAACAGCACTGATAACCCACAAGTATAGGGGATCGCAACAGTTTTCGAGGGTAGAGTATTCAACCCAAATTTATTGATTCGACACAAGGGGAGCCAAAGAATATTCTCAAGTATTAGCAGATGAGTTGTCAATTCAACCACACCTGGAAACTTAATATCTGCAGCAAAGTATTTAGTAGCAAAGTAATATGATAGTAGTGGTAACGGTAGCAAAAGGTAACAGTAGTAAAAGCAATGTTTTTGGTATTTTGTAGTGATGATAGCAATAGAAACAGGAAAGTAAATAAGCGGAGAACAATATATGGAAAGCTCGTAGGCAATGGATCAGTGATGGAGAATTATGCCAGATGCAGTTCATCATGTAACAATCATAACTTAGGGTGACACAGAACTAGCTCCAGTTCATTGATATAATGTAGGCATGTATTCCGAACATAGTCATACGTGCTTATGGAAAAGAACTTGCATGACATCTTTTGTCCTACCCTCCCGTGGCAGCGGGGTCCTTACGGAAACTAAGGGATATTAAGGCCTCCTTTTAATAGAGAACCGGAACAAAGCATTAACACATAGTGAATACATGAACTCCTCAAACTACGGTCATCACCGGTAAGTATCCCGATTATTTTCACTTCGGGGTTAAGAATCATAACACATAATAGGTGACTATAGACTTGCAAGATAGGATCAAGAACACTCATATATTGATGAAAACATAATAGGTTCAGATCTGAAATCATGGCACTCGGGCCCTAGTGACAAGCATTAAGCATAGCAAAGTCATAGCAACATGAATCTCACAACATAGTGGACACTAGGGATCAAACCCTAACAAAACTAACTCGATTACATGATAGATCCCATCCAACTTATCACCGTCCGGTAAGCCTACGATGGAATTACTCACGCATGGTGGTGAGCATCATGAAATTGGTGATGGAGGACAGTTGATGATGACGATGGCGACGGATTCCCTTCTCCGGACCCCCGAACGGACTCCAGATCAGCCCTCCTGAGAAGTTTTAGGGCTTGGCGGCGGCTCCGTATCGTAAAATGCGATGATTTCTTCTCTCTGATTTTTTTCTCATCGAAACTCAATATATGGAGGTGGAGTTGGAGTCGGAGAGGCAACAGGGGGCCCACGAGGTAGGGGGCGCGCCCTAGGAGGGCATACACGCCCCACACCCTCGCGGCAAGGTGGTGGGCCCCTGGCCTTCATCTTTTGCGTGTATTTTTCTTATTTTCTGAAAAGTGGCTCCATGAAGTTTCAGGTCATTCCGAGAACGTTTGCTCCTGCACATAAATAACACCATGGTAATTCTGCTGAAAACATCGTCAGCCCGGGTTAGTTCCATTCAAATCATGCAAGTTAGAGTCCAAAACAAGGGCAAAAGTGTTTGGAAAAGTAGATACGTTGGAGATGTATCAACTCCCCGAAGCTTAAACCTTTGCTTGTCCTCAAGCAATTCCGTTGATAAACTGAAAGTGATAAAGAAAAACTTTTACAAACTCTGTTTGCTCTTGTTGTTGCAAATATGTAAAGCCAGCATTCAAGTTTTCAGCAAAGATTATAACTAACCACATTCACAATAACGCATAGGTCTCAAGTTTACTCATATCAATGGCATAATCAACTAGCGAGGCATAATAATAAATCTCGGATGACAACACTTTCTCAAAACAATTATAATATGATATAACAAGGTGGTATCTCGCTAGCCCTTTCTGAGACCGCAAAACATAAATGCAGAGCACCTTTAAAGACCAAGGACTGACTAGACATTGTAATTCATGGTAAAAGAGATCCAGTCAAGTCATACTCAATGTAAACTAACAGTAATGAATGCAAATGACAGCGGTGCTCTCCAACTGATGCTTTTTAATAAGAAGATGATGACTCAGCATAAAAGTAAATAGATAAGCCCTTCGCAGAGGGAAGCAGGGATTTGTAGAGGTGCTAGAGCTTGGTTTTGAAACAGAGGTGAATAATATTTTGAGCGGTATACTTTCATTGTCAACATAACAACCAAGAGATGGAGATATCTTCTATGCTACACACATTATAGGCGGTTCCCAAACACAATGGTAAAGTTTATACTCCCGTTTCCACCAACAAGCATCAATCCATGGCTTGCTCGAAACAACGAGTGCCTCCAACTAACAAGAGTCCTAGGGGGAGTTCTGTTTGCAATTATTTTGATTTAGTTTGCATAAAGCATGGGACTGGGCATCCCGGTGACTAGCCATTTATCTCGTGAGTGAGGAGCGGAGTCCACTCCTCTTGAGAATAACCCGCCTAACATGGAAGATACAAACAACCCTAGTTGATACATGAGCTATTAGAGCATTCAAAACATGATATTTATTTGAAGGTTTAGAGTTTGGCACATACAAATTTACTTGGAACGGCAGGTAGATACCGTATATAGGTAGGTATAGTGGACTCATGTGGAATAACTTTGGGGTTTAAGGAGTTTGGATGCACAAGCAGTATTCCCGTACAGGTGAAGACTAGCAAAAGACTAGGAAGCGACCAGCTAGAGAGTGACAACAGTCATGAACATGCATTAAAATTAATCAACACCAAATGCAAGAATGAGTAGGATATAATCCACCATGAACATAAATATCGTGAAGGCTATGTTGATTTTGTTTCAACTACATGCGTGAACATGCGCCAAGTCAAGTCACTTAAATCATTTAGAGGAGGATACCACCCTATCATACCACATCATAACCATTTTAATAGCATGTTGGCACGCAAGGTAAACCATTATAACTCATAGCTAATCAAGCATGGCACAAGAAACTATGATCTCTAGTTGTCATTGCAAACATGTTTATTCATAATAGGCTGAATCAAGAACGATGAACTAATCATATTTACAAAAATAAAAGAGGTCGAGTGACGGTGTCCTGGACTATGGGGTACTCATCACGTCGTCTCCCGATCTGTTAGATTGGGCCGAGGACCCCCATGGCCGTATACTCATGGGCCAGTTTGAACAGCTGCTGCATACATGGAAGATTCCACAAGACTTGGTGATCAAGACAAGGACTCCACCCCACCGGCGTATTCGGCTAGGACTCTTGTCATCATAGGCCTCTGGTGCATTATATAAACCGAGGCCAGGCTAGTCGACAGATAATATACATACAATCATACCATAGGCTAGCTTCTAGGGTTTAGCCTCTCCGATCTCGTGGTAGATCAACTCTTGTAATACTCATATCATCAAGAATAAATCAAGCAGGACGTAGGGTTTTACCTCCATCAAGAGGGCCTGAACCTGGGTAAAACATCATGTCCCCTGCCTCCTGTTACCATCCGCCTTAGACGGACAGTTCGGGACCCCCTACCCGATATCCGCCGGTTTTGACACCGACATTGGTGCTTTTATTGAGAGTTCCGCTGTGTGATCGGCAAAAGGATCGATGGCTCGTCTGCAGGTCAACTGCGATGCCGGCATCGTCGTCGCCGGCTCGACTGGTCACCTTGGCTCGACCAAGGACCGTGCTCCTTCTCCGATCGTCATGTTCGGACGAGGGCCTTCATCAACATCAACTCCGATCTCTATCAAGATCATGGAGGAATCATCCATGGAGCTCGGGGGCTCAAAGTCAACATTGCCCTCGGGCGACCGTGCTGTTTTTCCGAATAGAAAACTTGTATCCGCTGCCACCACCTCTTAGAGCATCGCTTTGACGATTCCTTTGGTGGAATTGTGCGGAATTGAGTCTGCAACAGCCATGCAAAATTTCATCGAGTTCCGATGGAGGAATCTCCGACAATCTACAATATACCGGAGCCCTGTCAAATCTGGATGGGAATCTGGACGAGTTTAGGGCGTGGTCTCCAGAGCCTACCTCGGAGGTCCTTTGGAAGATCCAACCGTTCGTCTACTTTGGAATTCCCATATCTACCACCCCTCCAAATTTCAGCTCGATCCAACGGTTCAAACTCCGGGAACCTTCCGATGAGTGGATCAATTTTTGGATCCGTTTTCTGCGCGAATACGGATCCAACCCGAATTCATGTTTCTTTATGAACGTGACATTGGACAACCTTTTTAGAGGAATTCTCTTCTAGGGTATTGTGCGTTGTTTTTAAACACGTGCCCATAAATTTTTAAGCCTCCCCTGAGTTCGCCTTCATCATCATGCTGGTGTCAAACCAGTCCGGCGATATTGCTCCAAGGTTGCCGACCTGCGCTAGACACGTCATCACTTTGTTGAGCCGAGCTCAACTTATTTGGATCATCATCTCGGCAAGCCGAACAAGAGTCCGGCATCGCGAAGGATAAATCATCACCAACATCGCCGCCCCACGGATTACACGGAGCGGGCATACCGGCATCGCCGCAGGGTCACTTCATCAAGCCGGGATCGACCACGTCACGACCTGCATCGGCAGGGCCGCACTATTGCTTCTTCAAGCTGGTGTCCATCACGCCGACCTACTTTGACTCATCGGCTGACATTGAGGCTTCGACATCTTGGCTGGACCGATGGCTTATCCTTCTCTTCATCAACCTACTCCGGAGACTTCGGCGTCACTAGCCGACCAGCTCCGTCACGTTAGCTGGACCGAGGGCTTTGCCTCGGCGAGCCAACCTTTGCCAGCATCGCCATACCGTCGCTTTATCACCCATCAGGCAATGGGTGTGCGGATCGAGTCCCAACTTTGGGAATCACCTTTCTTCGGATTGCTACAACAAATAAACCAGGTGCTATTAATCCTAGTATTTTTTTGCTTGTTTGGGTTTATTTTTCTCAAGGAATTATTACTCTGCTTTGTCCATCATCTGTACACAGGTCTATCAAATGATGGCCGCATTAACGAAGGTCGCGTGGTGGTTCGGTCAGTTTCCGTACATTGTCCGGCGAATGCCGCATCCGGAACTCGGACCGACCTGTGAATTCAGGCTTTGCCACGCCTTTGCCGCATCACGCCAACGCCCTGCATCGAAATTGACTTCGGCATCAAGCCATATTTCTTTTATTACTCATTTTGCATAAATTATTTATTATGCAACGATTTTTTAATTATTATTATTACTATTATCTCCGGTTTGCACTATTTTTTGTGCACAGGAAAATGATCCGGGGACTTCGTCATCACTCCGCCGGTCTGCATTGATCGTGCTATGTCACCACTTCGGCGTGTCGAGCTCTCCGTTTCGCCACCTCGGGACCAGCTTGGGGGATGGAACCTTGTCCCGCATCAAGCTCGGACCACGTCATCAATGCTGAACACATTAACCAGCTAAGTCGCTTTCATGCTCAAAGTTTTAATTTTTAACTTGTGTTCGGCTCGACCTAGCATTATACTTTTTTGGAAAAAAGTTGCTTGTAAAAAATTTCCTTGTCCAAACTTTGTTTGTGACACACATATTCAAATACCCCGTTTATTTGGGGGCTTCCTTTATGAATCTTTTCCTCTTGCATATAATTATACTTGTACGACTTCGTTCCTTGTTCGTATATTACGCCACAATATGCACCATATTGACTTAAGCGATTTGCAAGCTGGGTTGCCTGGCTCCTGTGCTTACCCCTACGTTCCCGATTGTTCGGCTAGGGAGTAAAGGGAGCACCTCTGCGATTGTCACGAATGGGTCCTCCGAGCTCTGACCTCAGACTAGGTGAAGCCGAAAGCTAGCGCTCTTATTGTTTTCAATCATGGTCGGCACACAACGGAACTCATAAGTACAAAAAATCTATTGCACAAGTCTCATAGCAATAATGAGCACCAAAGAAAAGTATCTGTGGGGGTACTATTTTCTTCGAAGATGCTTCTTACACTTCGTCTGTAATATAGCATAAGTTCTCCGAGCGCGCTTTGTCTGTTACAGCCTTATGGCCCGGTTGCCTGGTTATCGGAAACACTGTCGATATTCTTGACAGGTGGAGTACATAACACTTTTCGGTCCTTGACCGAAGAGGGAGAAGCCGACGGTCGGTTAAGACGCGTTTAAAGTTCGGTTGAACAAAGATATGATATAAGTACTTCGGTACATACAATCATTATACATAAAATTATTTTACCCAAGTCACTTGGGGGCTCTTAAAATTTATATGAGCTATTTTATAGTAAACATGTTTTCTTCTTGGTCGTTGCAAAGTCTTTTTCTATCGCTCCTTTTTCGACGTGAGTGTGTGGTCATGTAGTGACCAGACCTCAAAGGGTCCAATCTCTGTGCTCCGATGTCATCCCTGGATCAGTAATGCTGACACCACACAGTACTTGAAGGATTTATAATAGAGTAGCAATCACACACTTATTACATCGAGTGTCTCAAAAGAGAACTTATTACAAAAAAATGTCTTAATGCCATCTAATAACGATAACAACGGAAGGCTTGGAAGATAAGTGAGTCCATCAACTCCAACGGCATCACTGAGTATAGAACCACGACCTAAAACTCCTTAATCGTCGTCTAAAAAGTCTGCAACATTAACGTTGCAGCCCGAAACGGGTCAGCACATGGAATATGCTGGCAAGGTAACACATAGAGAATAATGGAATGAAACAGCTATTCTATATGCATATTTGGCTGGTGGAAGGCTCTATGGTTACTGTCGGTGTCAAAACCGGCGGATCTCGGGTAGGGGGTCCCGAACTGTGCGTCTAGGCCGGATGGGAACAGGAGGCAAGGGACACGAAGTTTTACCCAGGTTCGGGCCCTCTTGATGGAAGTAAAACCCTATGTCCTGCTTGATTAATATTGATGATATGGGTAGTACAAGAGTAGATCTACCACGAGATCGGAGAGGCTAAACCCTAGAAGCTAGCCTATGGTATGATTTTATGTTCTGTATGTTGTCCTATGGACTAAACCCCTCCGGTTTATATAGAGACCGGAGAGGGTTAGGGTTACACAAAGTCGGTTATAATTGTAGGAGATCTACATATCCGTATCGCCAAGCTTGCCTTCCACGCCAAGGAAAGTCCCTTCCGGACATGGGACGAAGTCTTCAATCTTGTATCTTCATAGTCCAGGAGTCCGGCTGAAGGTATAGTCCGGCTATCCGAACACCCCCTAATCCAGGACTCCCTCAGTAGCCCCCGAACCAGGCTTCAATGACGATGAGTCCGGCGCGCAGATTGTTTTCGGCATTGCAAGGCGGGTTCTCCTCCAAATTCAGTGTACCTGTTGAATAAAGTCCGGTTTCTTGTAGATGCCGCGCTCCTTGGCTTCTACGCCTGTAGCGACCCGACCCGAATGGATCAAGTCTCTGTGCTTATGTGTCATCCCTAGATCAGTATGCTGACACACACAGTACTCGAAGGATTTATAACAGAGGTAAATCACATGTATAAAGTAACGTAAATACTATTACCTCAATCCATATAGCGGAAGCAACGAGGTTATGGATTCCCATCAACACCAATGGCAAAGTTGAGTGTAGAAATCGTAACCCTAACGTATCACTTACTCGTCGTAAGATAATCCTGCAACATGAGACGTTGCAGCCCGAAACGGGTCAGTACATTGAATGTACTGGCAAATTCACACCATAGAGAAAATGATGAACAATGGCTATCACTATATGCATATATGGCTGGTGGAAAAGCTCTATGGTTATAAGGTTTTTGTGTAAAGCCAATTTTTCCCTACTGCAAAGGAATAAATTTATTTGACTATCATGGTGGTTGTGAAACATTGAGAATGGTTGACAGCATTCTCAATCCCAATTAAAAGTAATTAAAACCCAACAACATTAATTAGAAGTAACATGTTGAGATTCACATGATATTCAAGTACTAGATACTCAAGTTGTCCATAACCGGGGATACGGCTAATCATGATTAGTTTGTACACTCTGCAGAGGTTTGCGCACTTTTCCCCACATGACTCGATCGCCTCCGTTTGTTTTCTCGCACTACATGGTGTTTGAGAAACGGATGACCGAGACATAGTCTTTCAGAAGCACTAGCACCTTACATGTGGGGTAGACCGTACCACCTATAACCCCTACGTAAGAGTTCGCACAACTTAATCAACCATGCCAGAGCCCATAGTAGCATGTGGCTGCACACGGAAGTTTCTAGCATGAAATTATCTTATGATCCCTTTGAGCCTGGGTGGCGGTCCGAAAAAAAAACAGGCAAGTCCTGATAGACATCAGGTGCCTCAATCCACCCAGATGTGTGTTAGGTTGCCACCTTAGATAAACCATTAAAATTATCAACTCACATCTGTCATGGATATCACTCACCCAATCCACGTCTACTAGCATAGCATGGCATAATAAGCAAACGTAGAAGTAACTCCCAAAGGTTTCATAATAATACAGGTGATAGGTACTACCTCATCTACTTCCCATCCCACAATTTAATTAGATCCTAATCATGCAATGTGTGAGGATTGATCTAATGCATTAAAACTGGGTTGTAGAAAAGGTATGATCAAAGTGTGAACTTGCCTGCAATGTAGATGAAGATGATTCGCACTCAAAACTCGTGATAGATCTACTCGTCACACTCCGGTCAATCTATCGTAAGCAAGCAATAATAACCACACAATAAGTACTCATCTAAAGCACAAGCAAAACTCGAACGAAAGAACGAACCAGATAGTTCAACTTAAGAACTCCGGTTGCAAAGAAAGAACGAACCGAACAAAGAAACGGAAAACAAACAGCGAAAGAAAACAACTCGGTTCTAGCAAGTTGAAACTAGGTCAAATTTTACCATAGCAAAACTTGTTCAAGTTGATTAGATGGAACGGAGGTTTCGAGACGAAACTCCAGGAGCTTGAATCACCTGATTCCGATAAACGTGCGAGAAGATAAACTAGAACGAAGATCGGATCTGAGATCGCGATCACGGAATAAATCCGACGAAAAGAAAGAGACGAACGGTTAAACGAACGGGCGTCGTTAACCGGGAATAATCGGTGATCACGTTCGTTGAGACGAACGGTCCGAAAGAAGAACGAAAACCGATCTAGGGTTTTCGGAAAAGAAAACCGAAAACAAAAAAACTGATCTAGAAAACCGGAACGGTTTAGATAAGAACCGGAAAGAAAACGAATTGGAAGAGAAGAAAAGAATCGGAACGATTAGAAGAAAACGATCCGAGGAAAAGAGACGCGGGGCAACCTTCGGCGAAGTTCCAGCGAGGGGCTCCGGCGAACGGCGGTGTTGGGCGGCGGCGGCGATGCACAAGGGCGGCGGCGCGGGTGAGGGGCGGCGCGGCTATGGCGGCGACGGCTAAGGCGGCGGCGGCCGTGGTGAGGGGCGGCGCGGGTGAGGTGGTGCGGCGGCTTGGGGAGGCGCGGGGTGGTGTGGGGCTTGGGGTTT